>NC_043706.1:385895-391763 GCF_006229205.1 Suricata suricatta
CCCCTTGAACTCCTTATTCCTTAGCGTGTAGATCAGGGGGTTCAAGCTGGGAATAACAATGGAATAAAAGATACTGAGAAATTTTCCTTCATCCTGAGATGGACTGTTTCCTGGCTGGATGTACATGTAGATAACAGTCCCATAGAAGATAGACACCACAATGAGGTGGGAGGAACAGGTCCCAAATGCCTTCTGTCTTCCTGATGCAGATTTGATCCTGAGCACAGCTACAGCAATGAAGCCATAAGAAACCAGAATGAGAAGGAGTGGTGTGAGGAAAATAAAAAAAACATCATGCAAATAAGGTTTCCTCCATGGCTGTAGTGTCCACACATGCAATCTTGACCATTGCAGACATTTCACAAAAATAGTGATCCTGATGGTGGTTCCCACATCGAGGAAGACTCATGGCATAGGGAGAAAGTATCATGCAATTAGTGACGCCAACTCCCCAGCTCATGGCCACCAGGGTTCAACAGAGCTGGGATTCACCATGGTCATGTAGTGCAGAGGCTTGCAGACAGCATTGAACCGGTCATAAGACATCACAGCCAGAAGCAAACATTCGACTGTGCTTAGTGTCACATCAGTGAAAAGCTGAAGCACACAGCCACCAAAAAAGATATTTTTGTCCTTACCCCAGACATTGGCCAACATCTGTGGGACTATATTTGTGGTATAACAGAGATCCAAGATGGCCAAATTCCTAAGGAAGAAGTACATGGGGGTCTGTAGATGTTCATCCAGTAGTGGCAGCAGGATGATGGCCATGTTTCCCATCAAGGCAATGGTGTAGAAGAGAAAGGCAACCCCAGAGATGATCATCTCCAGCTGCGGCTGCTCCTGGAATCCAAGAAGTATAAATCCACCAAAGTGGCTATCGTTGACCATTGTCCTGTTCTCCTAATATCAGCTGTGAAAACAAAACATCAACTCACTGGAAGCAATAATGAGGGTGTTTATAAACAATATTACTGGAATTATAGCTGGCAAGAAATATATCACATAATCAAAGAACACATCAGTATTTACATATTAACATCTCATCGAGTGTTTGTTCTGTTTATCCAATTAGGTCTAGAATTTATCCTGGGTGACCTGCCTACAGGATCCATACTCTCAGTTTTCTGTCTGCTTCTATGCCATGGCTAAAACCTGCAAAAATTCTCATAGGAAAAGCCTGAAACGAAAGGTTGATGAAACTCAATGGACTTCTCTTTATTAATCGGAATGCCGAGAAGGGGGTTTGGAATCTGTAAAAATTGGTTTTATGATTCTATAAAAATTCAGATTTTATTCCCCTTTTCTAATGCTTAAGCTACATGGGCTCAGTTTGGGTCTCCATTTGCACTCTGCTATCTACAATTTCTGATTTTATATTTTAAAGTCAAAATGTTTTCTTTCATCTCAAATCTTGGGTTTCCAAGTATTATTTGTCTTTCTCCACATGCTCCCAGAATAGCATTCTCCTACTTTCCCTGTAATGCCATTTTTCATCTATAGTTTTGCATCCACCATCGACTACTTCCAGTATCCATCTCTCCATTTTACACTCCATCTCTGATACTCATTTGTGTCCTTCCTCTCCTTCTACAAGAATTTCCATTCTATTACTCATGCATTTAAAATATTAAACCACCTCGGAAGGGGAGCAGTGTTATTTTTTGTTCATATTGCATGACTGTCCTCAGGATCAGGACAGAGAAAACATCCATGAATATTTGAAATTTATTAAAAGAAACATGGATGATCACATCTGCCTCTTTCCTTTCATATCTAAAAAAGTGTTTCTTTGTAAAAATCCAAGCATTTGCTGTGGAAAACTGTATATAGGTCCCCCCAAAATTGAAATTAGAATGACCAAATGTTCCATTAATTTGACTCTTAATCTATCCAAAGAAAACAAACACACTAACTCAAAGGGATACATGAAACCACATGTTTATTGCAGTATTATTCACAATAGCTAAGCTACGGAAGCAACTGCGTCCAATGACTGATAGATGGAGAAGTGGCATATATACATATATGCAATGGACTATTACCCAACCAAAGCAAAGAATGAAATCTTGCCATTTGCAAAGACTTTGGTAGAACTTGAGTGTGTTATGCTAAGCGAAATAAGTCAGTGAGAGAGAGACAAATACCATATTATTTCACTCATATTTGGAATTTAAGAAAAAAACCAAATAAACAAAGATTAAAGGAGAAAAACAAACAAAAACCTAGACTCTACACAATAGAGAAGAAACTAATGGTCACCAGAGGGGAGTGGCAGGGGAAGGTGTTAAATAGATGATAGGCATTGCATGTATTTATTGTGACGAGCCCTGAGAAATGTATAAAATTGTTGAATGATTATATGATATACCAGAAAGTAATATAAAATTTTATGTTAATCATACTTTAGAAAACAACCACCTCCATCCAAATATTCAACTAAAATAGTTTATATGTATATACCTGTGGAGGTAGGTTGGGTGGGGGATGGAGAAACAGAAGGGTATAAAGAGGGTACTTGTGCTGAGAGCGGGGCATTGTGTTGAATCACTAACTTGTACACCTGAGATGAATATTACATGTAATTTATTTCACATAATTAATTTACATGTATTAGGTATATTCATGTATTACATGTAGTTACATGTAATGTATTTCATTAAGTTTAAATGAAAACTTAATTAAAAATTTAAAAATAAACAAGGTCTTTCATGCACAAAAATGAATTCCTAGCTCCCAGCTCCCAGACCAGTAGTCTTTTCCACATTATTTTTCTACGTGAATTCTCAGTGGCAGGCTAGTGCCCCCACGTTTGAGCTGCCCTTTGCCTTCACAAAGACTCTGCCTGGCTGCTCTCTTGACCCCCAGGGCACCCTGCCTGCTGCTCTGTCCCCAGGGTGTTCTAATGCGCTCTCCTTTCTCCCTCCCTCCTCTGCTGCATGGCTTCCATTACCAATTTTGTACAGATAACTAACAGCCTAGGTCTTCTGGCCCTTTCATTGTTTGCAGCCTCTGATTTACAATTTTAGCTCATTTTGGGACATTTGCACGAGCTTTTATAACAATAACTTCCCAAACTACATGCACACAAAATTGAATTTATTATATGATACTTCGTAAAACAAAGGTTAACTCTTTCTTTCACAGACATAAACTTTTAATTTATATAGCAGCCTCATAAGTAACCCCTAGGCACTTAACAAATGTTTTTAAAATGAATTCATGAGTTCGGTATATAAAAAACAAAAACACAAATATTCATTTTTATTTTTAGTGTTCATTTCATTAGAAATAATTTAGAATATAGCATATATTTCGATCTTTGAAGGAAAGAAAATTGGTATAAAAGCCAGAAGCATTTTTTGCAAATTTCTTTAATTTGAGAATTTTGTAGATTTTTTTCTAAGGACAATGTAATTTTATAGTCATATACCCTAATTAAGCTTAGAGAGATTTTTTAAAAAATTTTTAATGTTTTATTTATTTATGAAAGAGAGAGAGAGAGAGACAGCATGAGCAAGGGAGAGTCAGAGAGAGAGAGGGAGACACAGAATCTGAAGCAGGCTCTGGGCTCTGAGCTAGCTGTCAGCACAGAGCCCGATGCGGGGCTTGAACCCACGAACCGTGAGATCATGACCTGAGCTGAAGCCAGATGCTCAACCAACTGAGCCACCCAGGCGCCCCTTAGAGAGATTTTCTATTGAGTGACTTTCCCAAGAATGTTCTGGAGAAAATTATCTAACTTTTTAAAAGTAGGAAATGTTTCTTTCTTTACCTAAATATGACTGAAAATGTAATAATTCTCTACGTACAAGATTTCTCCCACTTGCCATTGGGATCATACAGGAGATACTCCTGTTCCTGTCGAAGGAGAACTACACCATTTATATGATTCAGAGGAGAAACCGGCCATGTGAAAGATCATGGGTCACTTCCCCAAACAGCAATGTTGAAATGTGTTGAGTCTGGGAAGACCTTAGGGACACTCGATTATCACATTAGCAAGTAAGGCATATCGTAAAATAATCCCAGGAGGTTCATTAAAAACATCCCAGAAGCTTCCATAACTAACTGCCACTCTTTCAAGTATGCATGGAAGTTAAAATCATCATTTACTTGAACTAATGTTAATATAAGATCAAATGAATAATGCTTTGCAATTCAAAATACATCTCTATGTCTGGTTCCATCATGAAATACTTTTACTGATGGTGTTATTACTCCAGTTTCTGTGCAAGAACTTCATGTGTCTCGAACCTACGGTTGTCACAAGGTAACACAGGTAATGATGAGACATTTAACCCACCTATAATTATGACTGTAAGTTTCATTTTTTCTATCACATCTGGTTTTGTATAAGTTGAAATTCCAAATATATTTCAATAACAATGAATTTTCTGACTTCTGCAAAGAAGGGTGCCTTCAGTAATGGTGCCCCTGACAGATGGTCCCAGACTCACAACCACGGACAGAAGAGGTGAGAGGTTATGGCGGTGATTATTTGACAGAGTTATCTTATGCCTGAAAGCCGTAATTTGTTATTTAAACTTTGGCTTGTCACTCCCATTGAGGATACACTGGCCAATTAATACTCCCTGAAAACTGCCATTTAATAGATATGTGACCCTCCCCCCAAAATTTCAGTAGTTTTTATCAATAAATAGCTTGGTAATAGAATTAGAGACTGTAAGCCTTGTCAGTGACCCTAGAGATTATTTATACAGATAGGTCAAAACTCTAGCATTAGTGTGGTAGGCATCATTACTTCCTCTTCTCCTCTGAGAAATCACCTCAAAACAATAAGGACAATAATAAAGGGGAAATGCAAGCTTTATTTAAGCAGCTGACCTCTGAAACATGGATCCTAAAATAGAA
Organism: Suricata suricatta; assembly: GCF_006229205.1. Lineage (NCBI taxonomy): Eukaryota > Metazoa > Chordata > Mammalia > Carnivora > Herpestidae > Suricata > Suricata suricatta. The sequence continues at coordinate 390,771 of NC_043706.1, forward strand.
AACTAGTCCAGGGTTAGTGAAGGTCAGACAGGTGTGGAATATGCAGAAGAAAGGATGCCTCCTACTCTGAGGAGCTGAAGGATGGTAAGCTAAGGGGCCTCTGAGCACAGAGCAGGGTGGAGCCTATCAGGAGACGGTTCTTACCCCCTCTGGACTTCTGGAAGAACCACACAGGACACAGCCGTTCTGAAGGATATTTTCTCTTGTTATGTGGGTGGGGAGGAGAGTGACCGTGAACAGACTGCGAGCAGGAAATCTGAGCTGACAGCACAAAACTACAGCCTAAAATCTTCCTTATAAGTGTGACATTGGGTTGAAAGAACATTCTTACAGTTCAAAGCATGGACTTTGCTCTTTCCCAACACAAATATTCTGAATTGGATGATCCAGGAAAAAAAAAAAAAACCCTTTAACTTGACTGTAGTAAATAAGGAATGAGTTCCAGATTTCTAAATAGTGTAATCATCAATGAGCGTGGAAGGTTCAGGAGAGGAGCAAATAGCAGATGCAAAGGGGCCCTCACCTCATTCTCTAAATGTTACTATGCAGAATATGAGGATATGAGATCACTTTCCATTTAAAAAGAAAAACTCAGGAAATAATTAGTTCCGTGAAGATAGAAGACAGCACAGAAATCTAAGAACTCAAAGAATACATAATGTAAGAGATGAGCAGGAATGGAGTTCAGCTGAGGGAAAGAAATGGGGAAAAAAGAAATCAACAGAAATGAAATAAAATTGTGAAACACAGAGAACAGATTTGGTTGGATAAACCCAACAGGGAAAGGAACTAAAGACTATAAAATTGAATAAAATTAAAATAAAATGCACAAGATGTTTAAAAAGTTACAAGAAAAATATGGAAGTTTTTTCCAGAATACTATGTATATGTTTACTGGAATTTATGTATGAATATCATTAAAACAATGAAGTAAAGGAAAGATGTTTTTAGATACTGAAAAAGATTAGTGTTTTAAAATTACTCAACTTCAAT
>NC_043706.1:391863-414061 GCF_006229205.1 Suricata suricatta
AACTATCTGTTATATTACTTGGTAATCAAAAAGATGATATCTTCCCATTTGCAACAGCATGCATGTAGCTAGAGAGTATTATACTACATGAAATAAGTCAAGCAGAGAAATAAAACTATCCAATGGTTATACTCATATGTGGAATTTAAGAAATACGACACATGAGGGGCACCTGGGTGGCTCAGTCGGTTGAGCCTCCGGCTTCGGCTCAGGTCATGATCTCACGTTCGTGGGTTCCAGCCTCTGTGCTGACAGCTCAGAGCCTGTAGCCTGCTTCCGGTTCTGTGTCTCCTTCTCTCTCTGCCCCTCACCCTCTCATGCTCTGTCTCTCTCTGTATCAGAAAAAAAAAAAAAACATTTATAAAAAAAAAAAGAAATACGACACATGAACGGAGGGAAAGGGAACGTAAAATAAGATGAAAACAGAGCAGGAAATGAACCATAAGAAACTCCTAAATACAGAGAACAAACTGGGGGTTGCTGGAGGGCGGTGGGTAAGGAATGGGCTAGATGGGTGATGAGTATTAAGGAGAGCACTTGAAATGACCCACAAGAAAACATTTGAAAAGATTATAAATACTTGGATATTACAGAACATCCTACTAAGAATGAATGGGTTAACTAAGAAAATAAAGACAAAATTAAAAAGTCCACGGAAACCAATGAAAATGAAAACACAACAGTCCAAAGCCTCTGGGATGCAGCAAAGGCAGTCATAAGATGGAAATATATAGTAATCCAAGCCTTCCTAAAGAAGGAAGAAAGGTTTCAAATACACAACCTAATCTTACACCTAAAGTAGCTGGGAAAAGAACAGCAAATAAGGCCAAAGCCAGCAGAAGAAGGGAATTAAAAATTAGAGCAGAAATCAATGATATAGAAATTAAAAAAAAAACAAACAGTGTAACAGACAAATGAAACCAGGAACTGGTTCTTTGAAAGAACTAATAAAATCGATAAACTCCTAGCCAGACTGATTAAAAAGAAAAAGGACCCAAATAAATAAAACCACAAATGAAAGAGAACATATCACAATGAACACCATAGAAACACAAACAAAAATAAGAGAAATACAAACAAAAATAATTAACAGCAATTATATGGCATCAAGTAGGGCAATTTGGAAAAATGGAAAAAATTTTAGAAACATATAAACTACCAAAACTGAAACAGGAAGAAATAGAAAATTTGAACAGGCCTATAAACAGTAAAAAATTGAATTAGTAATCAAAAATCTTCCAGAAAACAAGAGTCCAGGGCCAGATGGCTTCCCAGGGGAATTCTACCAAACGTTTAAAGAAGAATTGACACTTATTCCTCTGAAGCTGTTCCAAAAAAACCAAAAAAACAAAAACAAAAAAAAAACAAAAAAAAACCCCAAAAACAAAAACAAAAAACCCAAAACAAGAGAAAAAACTAAAACAAAAAACAAATAAAATGACATGGAAGAAAAAATTCCAAACTCATTCTACAAGGCCAGCATTGCCTTAATTCCAAAACCAAAGACCCCACTAAAATGGGGAACTACAGACCAATCTCCCTAATGAACATAGATGCCAAAATTCTAAACAAGATATTAGCCAACTGGATCCAACAGCACATTAAAAGAATTATTCACCATAATCAAGTGGGATTTATTCCTGGGCTGCAGAGCTGGTTCAATATCTGTAAATCAATCAATGTGATACATCACATTAATAAAAGAAAGGATAAGAACCATAATCCTCTCTATAGATGCAGAAAAAGCATTTGACAAAACACAGCGTTTCTTGATTTAAAAAAACCTCGCAAGAAAGTAGGGATAGAAGGAACACACCTGAAGGTCATAAAGGCCATATACAAAAACCCCACAGCTAATATCATCTTCAGTGGGGAAAACCTTATGGCTTTCCTACCTAAGGTCAAGAATGTGATAGCGATGTCAACTCTCACCACCATTGTTCAACAGAATATTGGAAGTCCTAGTGTCAGCAATCAGATGACAAAAATAATATTAATAATAAAAGGCAAAATCAACTACAAGAGAAGACTTCCAAATGCATGGATGTTAAAGAATATCCTACTAAGGAATGAATGGGTCAACGAGGCAATTAAAGAAGAAATTAGGAAATATATGTAAGCAAATGAAGATGAAAACACGACAGTCCAAACCCTTTGAAGTGCAGCAAAGATAGTTATAGGAGGAAAATGCATTGCAGTGCAATCCTATCTTAAGAAATAAGAAAAATCCCAAATACAAAACCTAACCTCACACCTAAAGGAACTAGGAGCAGAACAGCAAAGAAACCCCAAAGTCAGTAGAGGAAGATAAATAATAAAGGATAGGGCAGAAATAAACAATATAGAATAAAAAATAGTAGAACAGTTCAATGAATCTAAGGGCTGGTTTTTTGAATGAATAAACAAAATTGATAAAACCCTAGTCAGACTGCTCAAAAAGCAAATAAGATGGTGGAACAGCATGGAAGTATATATTTTTTTGCATCTCTCCTCCCTGAAATGCAGCCAGACCAACACTAAACCATCTTGTACATCTAGAAAACTGATTTGAGGATTAGCACAATAATCTCCACACCGTAAACCATAGAACTTGGCAGGTATGTGGCATGGGTAGGTGAACTGGGGGAGAAAGAAGCCACAGAGGGTAAGGAGTTGTTTTTGCTTGCTGAGAGGATGGAAGTCAGGAAAAGCACCCCCTGAGGGTTCCTGGGGCCATATGGGGAGAAGCGGTTCCCCTGCTGGGAGGACATTTGGTAGAAGCTGTGAGACGTCCCCATAGGCAGAGGTCCCAGCAGACCCCAGAGAACAACCACCTTTGCTGGTGCTGGAGCAAGGACAGTATGTGGCAAGTCAGGTGCCAGATGTGTGTTGTGATTTTCCACAATCCCTGAAATGATGCTGCTCCAAGGTCCCATGAACTTTTTCTGGGGCGGGCTTGACGCCAGCCAAAGTCTCTTGGCATCAACAGCAGCACGGTGTCATGAGCGTTCCTGGGGGTGGGCAGGTACCCGGCCATTGCTTTGTGAGACCCTCCCCCAGAGGGTCAGAATGGGTCAAAGTTGTAGTCCCCCAGAAGTGTGGGGTTGCGATACACAGTCCCATCTGAGATAAAATTCCGGAGACAGGTTCCACCTGGCACCCTCACGGCTTAGTCACAGACAGTGTAGAAGTAGGGAGTGGATGGGAGCCAAAGGCTAAAAATGGGTGCTTGATTGCCAGTCATGGAGAGCACAGAGTTCCGATACTAGAGACTGGGTAGAAGGGCGATGGCCATTTTCACCCCTCCTATGCATGCACATACACACCTGCACCTGCCACACTGATCCACCCCGGCAAGATAAGTAGTGCTATGTAGTGGCTAATGGAGCTGGTAGACTAAGCCCCGCCCAACTGGGCCAACAGTACTCTTCAGGAACACAAGTCTCTCTGCCTGCTTAGTTTAGGGAGAATAAAGTGCTTCACATTTGACTTCTAGGGGAAATCAGATGTAATTTTAATCATGTTTCAGTCTGTTCACTGGTCCATCTATTCAACTTTTAAAAAATTTTTCTTACCCTTGAGTAAAGAAAGAGAAAAGTTTTATTTTATATTCCATTTTAATTAAAAAGACTTATTTATTTTTCTATTATGTTTTTTCTTTTTTGTAATTTTTAACTTCCATTTTACTTCCATCATTTCATATTCTTTTATTGTATCAATTTTTCAAATTTTCAAACGTTTTCCTTCCCCCCTCTTTTTTCTTATCTTATCAAATTGTTTTCAACCACAAGACCAAAGCACACCTAGGATCTACTATTGATTTTATTGTGTTGTTTTTAATTTTTAAAGTGTTTATGTTTTTACTGTATTAATTCCTTTTCTTCCTTCAAAATGATGAAAGAAAAAAGAATAGAAAGACTATAAGAATTAGAGATATTAAACATTAGAATTAGAGAACTTATTGAGTCATTAAGAAGGAATATCTTCAGAATCATGGGGGTCCCAAAAGATGAAGAGAAAGAAAAAGGGGTAGAAGGCTTATGTAAGCAAATCATAGTGGAAAATTTTCCTAATCTGGGGAAAGACATAGACATCAAAATCCAGGAAGCACAGGGAACTCCCATTAGATTCAACAAAAAACGACTATCAACAAGGCATATAGTAGCCAGATTCACAAAACACTCAGGCAAGGAAAGAATAATGAAATCAGCAAGGGAAAAACCCCTTAAACTAAAAGAGAAGACAGATCAGTTTCACAACAGAACTATCCACAGAAACTAGGCAGGCCCGAAAGGAGGGCCAGGATGTATTCCATGTGCTGAATTGGAAAAAAATGCGGCCAAGAATTCTTTATCCATCAAGGTTGCCATTCAAAATAGAAGGAGAGATAAAAATTAAAGTAGTTAATAATCACTAAACCACCCCTTCAAGAAATTTTAAGAAGGTACTCTCTGAGGGGAGAAATGACAAAACGAAACAAAACAAAGCAAAAAGACCAAAAGCAACAAAGACTAGGAAGGACCAGAGAACACCACCAGAGAGTCCAACTCTACATGAAACATAATGGCAATAAATTCATATCTTTCAGTACTCACTCTAAATGTCAATGGACTAAGTGCTCCAATCAAAAGACACAGGGTAACAGAATGGATAAGAAAACAAGATCAATCTATATGCTGTTTATAAGAGACCCACTTTAGACCTAAAGACACCTTCAGATTGAAAGTAAGGAGATTGAAAACCATCTATCATGTTAATGGTCACCAAGAGAAATCCAAGTAGCCAAACTTATATCAGACAATCTAGATTTTAAAAGAAAGACTGTAACAAGAGATGAGGAAGGGCATTATATCTCAACTTAAGGGGTCCATCCACGAAGGTCTAACTCTTGTAAACATTTATGCTCCAACCATGGAACACCTATATATGTAAATCAATTAATCACAAACATAAATAAGTTCATTGATAATAATACCATAATAGGAGGGGATTACAATACCCCACTTACAGCAACGGACAGATCATCAAAACAAAAAATCAACAAGGAAACAATGGCTTTGAATTACGCTCTGGAACAGATGGACTTCACAGATACATTCAGAACATTTCATCCTAAAGCAGCAGAATATACATTCTTCTTAAGTGCACATGGAAAATTCTCCAGAAGAGATCACATACTGGGACACACAGCTGCCCACAACAAGTACAAAAAGATCTAGATCCTACCATGCTTATTTCCAGACTAAAACCCTGTGAAACTTGAAATCAACTACAAGAAACAATGTGGACAGATAACGAATATTGGAGACTAAAGAACATACTGCTAAGAAATGAATAGACTCACCAAGAAGTTAAAGAAGAAATTAAAAAGTACATGGAAGCCAATGAAAATGATAACACCACAGCCCAAAACCTCTGGGATACAGCAAAGGCGGTCATAAGAGGAAGTATATAGCAATCCTAATGAGGGAATAAAGGTCTCCGACACACAACCTAACCTTATACCTCAAAGATATGGAAAAAGAAGAGCAAATAAAGCCCCAAAACAGCAGGAGACAGGAAATAATAAAGATTAGAACAGAAGTAAATGCTACTGAAACAACAAAAACTAAAAAAGCAACAGAAGAGATTAATGAGACCAGCAGCTGTTTTTCAAAGACTTAACAAAATTGATAAGCCCCTATACAGTTTGATCAAATAGAAAAAGGAATGAACCCCATAACATAAAATCAAGAATGAAAGAAGAAATCACAACTAATACTGCAGAAATGCTACCAATAATAAGAGAATATTATTAGCAATCATATTCCAATAAAATTGGAAATCTGGAAGAAATGGACTAATTCCTAGAAACATATAAATTACCAAAACTGAAACAGGAAGAAATAGAAAATTTGAACAGACCCATAAACAGTAGAAAATTGAATTAATAATAAAAACCTCCCAAAAAACGAGAGTCTAGGGCCAGATAACTTCCCAGGGGAATTCTCCAAACATTTAAAGAAGAGTTAATACCTATTCTTTTGAAGCTGTTTCAAAAAATAGAAATGGAAGGAAAAGTTTCAAACTCTTTTTATGAATCCATCATTAGCTTGATTCCAAAACCAGATAAAGACCTCACTAAAAAGGCCAACTATAGACCAATTTCCCTGATGACCATGGATACAAAAATCTTCAACAAGATACTAACCAACCGGACCCAAGAATACATTAAACAATTATTCATCATGACCAATTGGGATTACATCCACAAAACAATCAATGTTATACATCACATCAATAAAAGAAAGGACAAGAACCACATGCTCCTCTCAATAGATGCAGAGAAAGCATTTGACAAAATACAGCATCCTTTTTTGATGAAAAAAAAAAACCCTCAAGAAAGTAGGGATAGAAGAATCATTCCTCAAGATCATAAAAGCCATATATAAAGATCATTGTTAATATCATCCTCATGGGGGGAAATCTGAGAGGATTCCCCCTAAGGTCAGGAACAAGAGGGATGTCCACTCTTGCCACTGTTATTCAACATAGTATTGGAAGTCTTAGCCTGAGCAATCGAACAACACAAATGAATGAAAGGCATACAAATAGGCGAGGAGGAAGTCAAACTTTCAGTCTTCACAGATAACATGATACTCTATCTGGAAAACCCAAAAGATTCCACAAAAAAAATGTGAGAACTGATCCATGAATTCAGCAATGTCACATGATATCAAAATCAATGCTCAGAAATTGGTTGCATTCCTATACACCAATAATGAAGCAACAGAAAAAGTAATCAAGAATCAATCCCATTTATAATTGTACCTAAAGCCATTAAATATCTAGGAATGAACCTAACCAAATATGTAAAAAACAAATCTATACACTGAAAACTATAGAAAGCTTATGAAATAAATTGAAGAAGACACACACAAAAAAAGGAGAAATATTCCATGCTTCTGAAAGGAAGAAGAAATTGTCTTAAAATGTTGATACTACCCAAAGCAATCTGCATATTCAGAGCAATCTCGATCAAAATAACACCAGCATTCTTTACAGAGCTAGAACAAATAATTCTAAAATTTACATGGAAGCAGAAAAGACCCCAAACAGCCAAAGTAATCTTGAAAAATAAATCCAAAGCGGGAGGCATCACAGTCCCAGGCTTCAATATGTATACAAATCTGTAATTATCAACACAGTATGGTACTGGCACAAGAACAGACACTCAGATCAATAGCACAGAATAGAAAATTAAGAAATGGACCCACAAACAAATGTCCAAATAATCTTTGCTTTCTTTTATACTTTATTGTCAAGTTGGTTTCCATATAACACCCATTGTTCATCCCAACAAGTGCCCTTCTCCATGCCCAAAGCAAGAAATAATATCCAATGGAATAAAGACAATCTCTTCATGAAATGATGCTGGGAAAACTGGACAGCGACATGCAGAAAAAGGAACCTGGACCACTTTCTTACACCATACATAAATATAAAGTCAAAATGAATGAAAGACCTAAATCTAAACAGAAAGCCATCAAAATCCTAGAGAAGAATGCAGGCGAAAACCTCTTTGACTTTGGTCTCAGCAACTTCTTACTCAATACGTCTCCAGAGGTAAGGGAAACAATGTTCATAAAAATGAACTATTGGGACATCATAAGAAAACTTCTTGTAAAGCGAAGTAAACAATCAGCAAAGGTAAATGGCAACTGACAGAATGGGAGAAGATATTTGCAAATGACATATCAGATACAGGTTAGTTTCCAAAATCTATGAAGAACTTATCAAACTCAACACCCAATGAACAAACAATTCAGTGAAGAAATGGGCAAAAGTCATGTATAGACACTTATCCAAAAATATATCTAGATGTCCAATCGACACATAAAAAAGTGCTCAACATCACTCATCATCAGGGAAATACAAATCAAAACCACAATGAGATATCACCTCACACCTGTCAGAATAACTAACATTAACAACTCAGGCAACAACATATGTTGGTGAAGATGTGGAGAAAGAGGATCTCTTTTGCATTGCTGATGGGAATGCAGACTGTTGCAAAAGGTCTAAGAAACAATATGGAGGTTCCTCAGAAAGTTAAAAATAGAACTACCTTACAACCCAGCAATTGGACTAGTAGGTATTTACCCAAGGGATACAGGTGTGCTGTTTCAAAGGGGTACACGACCCCAATGATTATAGCAGCACTATTGACAATAGGCAAAGTTTAGAAAGAACCCAAATGTCCATTGATGGACGAACAGATAAGATGTGGTATATATAAATATATATTCATCCATCAATGGACATTTGGACTCTTTCTAAACTTTGCCTATTGTCAATAGTGCAATATATATACAATGGAGTATTACTTGGTAATCAAAAAAAGAATGAAATCTTTCTACTTGCCACTATGTGGATGGAACTAGAGGGTATGATGCTAAGTGAAATTAGTCAGAGAAAGTAAATATCATATGACTTTATCATATGAGGATTTAAGGTACAAAACAGATGAACATAAGGGAAGGGGAGCAAAAATAACATAAAAACAGGGAGGGGGACAAACATAACAGATTCTTCAAAGATTTTTAAAAATTTTATAGTTTATTTGTTTTTGAGAGAGAGACAGAGAACGAGTGGGGGAGGGGCAGAGAGAGAGGGAGACACAGAATCTGAAGCAGGCTCCAGGCTCTGAACTGTCAGCACATAACCTGACATGGGGCTGGATCCCACTAACCACGAGATCACGACCTGAGCCAAAGTCAGATGCTTAATGGACTGAGCCACTTAGGCATCCCTTAAAATATTTTTTTATGTTTATTTATTTTTTTTAGAGAGAGAGTGATATTGCTCAAGCAGGAGAGGGGCAAAGAGAGAAGGAGACACAGAATCTGAAGCAGGCTTCAGGCTCAAAGCTGTAAGCACAGAGCCCAACGCAGGGCTCAAACTCACAAACAGCGAGATCATGACCTGAGTTGAAGCTGGATGCTTAGCCGACTGAACCACCGACGTACCCTGTCTCTTAAATATAGAGTAAACAGAGGCTTGCCTGAGGGGTTGTGGGAGTGGGGATGGGCTAAATGGGTAAGGGGCAATAAGGAATGTGCTCCTGAAATCATTGTTGCACTGTATGCTAACTAAATTGGGTATAAATTTAAAAATAATTTAATTAATTTTACGAGGAAAAAAAAGAGAACCAAATAGACAAAAATTGAATGCAAGAGGAAATATCACAATGAACACTACAGAAATACAAACAATTATTAGAGAATACTATGAAAAATTATATGCTAACAAACTGTATTCTGGAAGAAATGGACATATTCCTAGTCACCCACACACTATGAAAACTCAAACAGGAAGAAATAGAAAATTTGAGCACACTAATTACAAGAAGTGAAATTGAATCTGTTATCAAAAATCTCCCAACAAATAAGAGTCCTTGGCCAGATGGCTTCCAGAGGAATTCTATCAGACATTTAAAACAGAGTAAAAACCTATCCATTTCAAAATGTTCCAAAAAATAGAAACAGAAGGAAAGCTTCCAGACTCATTCTGTGGAGCCAGCATTATCTTGATTCCCAAACCAGAGACCCCACTAAAAAGGAGAATACAAGCCAATTTCCCTGATGAACATGGATGCAAAAATTCTCAACAAGATGCTAATAAATTGAATTCAACATATATTAAAAGAATTACTCACCATGATCAAGTGGGATTCATTCCTGGGTGGCAAATCTGGTTCAATATTTGCAAATCAATCAATGTGATACATCACATCAATAGACAAAAGGATAAGAACCCTATGATCCTGTCAATAGAAGCAGAAAAGCATTTGACAAAATACACTATCCATTCTTAATAAAAGCCCTCAAGAAAGTTGAGATACAAAAAACATACCTTAACATCATAAAAGACACATATGAAAGACGCAAAGAAATATTCTCAATGGGGAAAAACTGAGACCTTTCCTCCTGAGATCAAAAACATGACAGGGATGTCCACTCTCACCACTGTTTTTCAACAGTGCGGGAAGTCCTAATCTCAGCATTCAAACAAATCAAAGGAGGGGGCAAGATAGCAGAGAAGAGGGGAGCACTGTAATTTTCATCAGCCTGCATCTATCAAACTAAGAAGGACTGAAGCCACAATACTCTGATCCACAAGGGTCGTGGAGGAAAATACACAGAGTCCACTAAGACAGCCTCATAGGGCTACCTCAAGAAACAAACCAAAGTACACATGGTGGAGAGTCATGAACAATCACAAATAGAAATAATCTTATGGATAATAATGTGCTACTTGCAGGGGACTTTAATGCTCCACTAACAGCAATGGATAGGTCAGCCAAACAGAAAATCAGTAAAGAAACAATGGACCTGAATGACACATTGGAACAGATGGAATTGATAGATATATTTAGAACTCTGCATCCTGAGGCTGGGGTATTCACTTTCTTCTTGAGCACACATGACACATTCCCCAAGATAGATCACATACTGGGTCAAAATATAAACAAAGTGAGATCATGCCATGCACACTTTCATATCACAATGCCATAAAACTTGAAATCAATCACAGGAAAATGTCTGGAAACCCTCCAAAAACATGGAGGTTAAAGACTACCCTACTAAAGAATATTTAGGTCAATCAGGCAATTAGAGAAGAAATTTTAAAATATATGGGAAAAAAAGTAAATGAAAATACAATAATACAAACTCTCTGGGATGCAGCAAAGGCAGTCCTAATAGGAAAGGATATTGCAGAAATGATCCATGTATTCAGCAATGTCACAAGTTATAAAACCAATGCACAGAAACTGGTTGCATTCCTATACACCATTAATGAAGCAACAGAAAGAGAAATCAAGGAATCAATCCTATTTACAATTGCATCAAAACCAAGAAAATGCCTATGAATAAACCTAATCAAAAGGCAAAATTCTATAAACTGAAAACTATAGAAATCTCATTCAGGAAATTGATGAAGACACACAAAAATCCATGTTCATGAGTTGGAAGAACAAATATGGTTAAAATGTTGATACTACCCAAAACAATCTACATATTCAATATAATTCCTATCAAAATAGCACCAGCATTCTTCACAGAAATAGAACAAACAATCTTAAAATTTGTATGGAACCACAAACGACTCCAAATAGCCAAAACCATCTTGAGAAGGAAAGCCAAAGTTGGAAGGATCATAACCCTGGACTTTAAGCTGTATTACAAAGCTGTAATGATCAACACAGTATGGCAATTGCACAAAAACAGATACAAAGATCAATGGACAAAATAGAGAACCCAGAAATGGACCCACAAATGTATGATGAACTAATCTTTGACAAAGCAGGAATGAATATCCAATGGAATATTGGCCATGGTGTTGGGAAAATTCGACACTGACATGCTGGAGAATGAACCTGGACCACATTCTTATATCATACACAAAAATAAACTCAAAATGGATGTAAGACCTAAACATAAGACAGGAAGCCATCAAATCCTAGAAGAGAACACAGGCAACAACCTCTCTGAGCTCAGCTGCAGCAAATTCGTACTTGGCATGCCTCTGGAGCCAACGGAAACAAAAGTAAACATAAACTATTGGGACCTCATCAAGATAAAAACTTCTGCACAGCAAAGAAAACAATCAGCAAAACTAAAAGCCAACCAACTTAATGAGAGATGATATTTGCAAATGTATATCAGATAAAGGATTAGTATCCAAAAGCTATAAAGAACTTGCCGAATTAAACACCAGAAAAATAATCCAATGAAGAAATAGGCAAAAAACATGAAAAGACACTTTTCCATAGAAGACATCCAGATAGCTAACAGACACCTGAAAAAAATGCTCAACATCATTTATCATCAGGGAAATAAATTAAAATCATGATGAGATGCCACTTAACATGTGAGAATGGCTAAAATTAACAACTCAGAACAAAAACAGATGTTTGTGAGGATGCAGAGAAAGAGAAACCCTTTTGCACTGTTAGTGGGAATGCAAACTGGTGCAGCCGCTCTGGAAAACAGTATGGATATTCCACACACAAAAAAAAAAAAAAAGAAAGAAAAGAAAAAGAAAAATAGAACTACCTGACTACCCAGCAATTGCACTACCAGGTATTTACCCAAAGTTTATTAAAATACAGCTTCAAGGGAGCAAATCATGAGAGACCCTTAAATACTGAAAACAAACTGAGAGCTGAAGAGGGAGGGGGGAAGGGGAAGGGGGTGATGGTCCTGGAAGGGGCACATATGGGGAAAAGCACTGGGTTTTATATGGAAACCAACTTGGCAATAAACTAATTAATAAAAAAATATCATTAGAGGTAAAAAAAAAAAAGGAGCAAATGCATGCCAATGTTTACAACAATGTTATCAACAATAGGCAAATTATGGAAAGAGCCCAAATGTTCATCAACTGATGAATTGATTAAGAAGATTGTGATATATAGGGGTGTTTGGGTGGCTCAGTCAGTTAAGAATCTGACTTCGCACAGGTCATGATCTCATGGTTCGTGGGTTCAAGCCCTGCATTGAGCTCTGTGCTGACAGAGTGGAGCCTGCTTGGGACTATCTCTCCCTCTCTCCTCTGACTCTGCCCTTTTTGTGCTCAGTCTCTCTCTCCTCTAAATAAATAAATGAATGAATAAATAAATAAACAAACAAAAAACTTTAAAAAAAAGGTGTGAAATATATACAATGGATCATAAAAAAGAATGAAATTACCGGCCATCAAAAAAAAATCTTGCTATTTTCAACAATGCAGATGGAACCAGTGGCTTTATACTAAACAAAACAAGTCAGAAAAGACAAATATCACATGATTTCATGCATATGTGGAATGTAAGAAACAAAGCAAGTGGATATAGGGGAAGGGAACCAAATATAAGACCAAAACAGAGGAGACAAACCACAAGAGAGTTTTTAATATAGAAGAGAAATTGAGGGCTGCTGGAGGGCTGGTGGGTGGGGGTATGGGTAGAAGAATGATGGGCATTTAGGACGGCACTTGTTGTGATGAGCACTGCGTGTTATATGCAAGCAAAGAACCACTAAATTCGATGCCTGAAAACATGACTGCACTATATGTTAATTGACTTGGATCTAAATTTAAGAAACAAGAATAAAGAGAAACATTCAATGCCTAGGAATAAATCTTTGTAAAATGCATGCAGAGACCCTCCAGAAAAACTGCCAGAGAGATGGAGGGGATGTCACGGTCATGGGCTAGAGGACCCTGCACTGAAAGATCAGAATGTCAGTCTTAAATTCTTTTAGATTATAGAAAATGAGGCAATCCACTCACTTCACGAATCTAACATAACTTAGATACTAAAACCAGAAAAGAACTTTACAGAAATTGAAAATTACAGGCGTATAGCACCCTTGAGATTAGGTAAAAAATTCTCAACAAAAGTAATAAACTGAATGTACAAACTAAGATAATAATTCTGGTCCAACTTAGGCCTATTTCGTGAAGGTAAAATTTGTATAACCATAGAAATTATCAATAAATATAATTTAAAACACAATAAAGCAAAACTGAATAAAATCACATGGTCTTCTCAATAGACACAGAGAAATATTTCATAAAATTTTATTTATTTGTGATAAAAATAAAATAACCTTAGAATGTAAGGAGTGTAAAAAAATAATGGCTGATAAATAGTGGCAAGATAAAATCTCCCACATTTGTTAGATAGTAATCATGAAATAATAAAAACTCCCCCTTTGACATAAGGAACAAGACATGCAGTGACACATATACTATGTTCTTCATTATTTGCAGGCCAAGCTAGTACCATAAGTTGAGTAGAAAAATTAAAACCACATAAGTCAAAAAGGTAAAAGTAAAGCTCGTTTTACACATAATATTGGTGTATATGTGGACAATCTAAAATAATCTCTGAATAAATTATGAGGCTCAGTAAGTATGTTGGGTAAAATCTGAATACAGGATCAATATATGATATCAATTTTGTTGGAATATACTCATCTTGAAAAATATTAGAAATTTTAAAGATACAACCTACAATAGAATAAAAATGCATCAAATATCTTGGGACAAAATTCATAAAAAGAATTTTTGGAACATATATATGTGGATATTAATGTTATTAAAAACTACAATCTTTATGAACAGCAGGAGAGATAAAGCATTCATTTCTATTCAGAATATCACAGCAGTGGAAATAAATGAAGTACGGAAATGCTTATACGTGGATAATGATAAAAATGTGCATTATTTGAATACAGTCAGGCACTATAGAATCCAATTACATAAAAAATTTAAAATATTCAAGTTATACTATATTTCCTGGAGACGGTAGTTTGTCCATAAAACAAAGGAGGACACTGAAATCCACACATTGAGAATGATGGTTCTGCCCGGGGAGAGGGTAGGA
This sequence comes from Suricata suricatta, assembly GCF_006229205.1. Lineage (NCBI taxonomy): Eukaryota > Metazoa > Chordata > Mammalia > Carnivora > Herpestidae > Suricata > Suricata suricatta. Next base: position 406,256 of record NC_043706.1, read on the forward strand.
TCGTATGCAGGTATGAGACATGGAATGGATCATTCTAGCCATTTTCTAAACCTCTTTGGTGTGCACGGGAGTTTGTGACAGATGTAAGGAACCTGACGTGATCAGAGATGGAGCCAGAAGAAGTGATACTAGGCTGAACCAGAAGTAAAGAGGAAGTCATCAAAAAGTCTTAACCTTTTAAGCTTCAGGCTGATACTACATCTCTCAATAGTCTCTATGTATCAACATTCATCTTTCTTCTTAAATGTGGAAGGGATTTCGACTTTATCAAAATGATGGAGAAATCACTAAAGAACAAAAAACATTGCAGAGAAAGACAAAGGAGAGAGGTCACTTCAGTGCCCACGAAATCACCTGTCCACGTGCTAGTTTTCCCTCAAACTGGGAAAGAGAATTTCCACTCTGCACACATAGTGGAAGTTAGTAGAGCTCAAACAGGTCCCATGAGATTTCCACGCTGGCCCCAAAAATAATCAGTAAAAAGACCAAGTGAGAAGGAGAAAATTGTTAATAACTTATAAACAGTCACTGGAATGTGACAGAATATGTTTTTCTTTTTGTGCTCAAAGAATTGGGTTGACTGTTGAGTAATTATATAGGCAGAGGAAGATGTCAGAGAAAGATGTCATTTTCAGTGTAATTAGCATCACCTCACTGTTAAGATGAGCGGTAGCTGGAACTCGTGGTCTTCTTGGCTTATTAGTGGTCTTACTGTTGTCCTCAAGCTGGAAATCACCCTCTGTGGAAATATTCCTGGAATGCTGGGAGCAAAGATGTCATCCCAGAAATGGGGGGTGGGGGGGGAAGAACAGCTTTTATTCCCTTGACATCCAGGAAATCTTTAGTTAGCATAATCAAGGGATAAGATTAGAGCTAAATTGATGAATGCCAATATAATTGGGGCATGTGTCATCAGGAAGAATCAGTGCATAATGTAAGCAATCTCTAGTGTTGGCACCTCAATTTGAAACTTCATTTTATATATGGATTTGGGGAGCAACTGGGTGGCTCAGTGGTTTAAGCAACTGACTCGATTTTGGGTTGGGTCATGCTCCCAGAGTCATGAGCTGGAGCCCTGTGTTGGACTAAGTGCTGACAGCACAGATCCTGCCTGGGATTCTCTCTCTCTTTCTCTCTGCCCCTCTTCCCACTTGTGCCTGTGCCTGCACACACTCACTCTCTCTCAAAATAAAGAAACAATTAAAAATAAAGAAATATGGATTTCTGTACATAAAAGTTATCATCATTATATTGTGTATTTTCAGAGTGTTTTCTATGTCTTAGGTGAAGACCTAAGAGAATATATATTCTCTTCATTTAATGGCTGTAAAGTGAGCATTTCCATATTTAAAATTGGTGGGAGGAAGAATCAGTGTCTCATTGTTTCCAGGGAACTCTTTCCTTTTCCAATCAGCCTCTTCACAGCGCCCTTGAAATCCTTATTCCTTAGTGTGTAGATCAGGGGGTTCAAGCTGGGATTGACAATGGAATAAAAGATACTGAGAAGTTTACCTTCATCCTGAGATGGACTGTTTCCTGGCTGGATGTACATGTAGATAACAGTCCCGTAGAAGATGGACACCACAATGAGGTGGGAGGAACAGGTCCCTAATACTTTCTGTCTTCCTGCTGCAGATTTGATCTTGAACACAGCTACAGCAATGAAGCCATAAGAAACCAGAATGAGAAGAAGGGGAACGAGAACTATAACCAGGCACATGGCAAATGTGGTTACCTCCATGGCTGTAGTGTTCACACATGCAATCTTGACCATTGCAGAGATTTCACAAAAAAAGTGATCCAGATGGCGGTTCCCACATCGGGGAAGACTCATGGCATAGGGTGAAAGTATCATGCAATTAGTGACACCAACTCCCCAGCTCATGGCCACCAGGGTTTGACAGAGCTGGGGATTCATCATGGTCATGTAGTGCAGAGGCTTGCAGACAGCATTGAACCGGTCATAAGACATCACAGCCAGAAGCAAACATTCGACTGTGTATAGTGTCACATCAGTGAAAAGTTGAAGCGCACAGCCACCAAAAGAGATATTTTTGTCCTTACCCCAGACATTGGCCAACATCTGTGGGACTATATTTGTGGTATAACAGAGATCCAAGATGGCCAAATTCCTAAGGAAGTAGTACATGGGGGTCTGAAGATTGTCATCTAGGAAAGACAGCAGGACGATGGCCATGTTTCCCGTCAAGGCAATGGTGTAGAAGAGAAAGGCAACCCCAGAGATGATCATCTCCAGCTGCGGCTGCTCCTGGAATCCAAGGAGTATAAATCCACCAAAGTGGCTGTCATTGACCATTGTTTTCTTTTTTGTCAATACGATTTCTAAAGATGGAATAATCAATAATAAGTATATTCAACATCCTTATAGCCAGATTTAAGTCAAGCATTACATTCATGATATGCATCAAAGTTTTAATATAAAGCATATATAATTTTTATTGCTTCTGAAAATGTAAATTTTCATCATTTCAGGCAATGTAAATTTTAAGCTTTCATAGGGAAGCATAATGGGCTATTGCACAGTTTGTCTTTGAATATCAAACTAAATGTGCAAATGTGAATTATAATACAAAAATTTATTGATGAAACCTAGTAATCTGTATCTGGATCACTAGAGTATATTAAAAGAGAACTTTGGAACTTTGTTCAATTTAATGTCATTAAATGTCTTCTAATGTGACTAGTTCTTTACAGGAAGAATTTCCTCTGTGGCAATAATAGCAGCAGTGCATGCTGAAGGATTTAAGTTAGTAACTTTATGTATGATTTTTTAAAATACAATTCTTTTAATGTAGATTCCACTAAGGAACTAAATCACATTAATATCAAATAGAATAGTAATTTCCAACACTGTACATTTGGAAACAGGATGAATTGTCCTTATTGGACCTCAGTTCTCAGCACTGTCCTTGTGTATGAAACATCCTTATCAGACTTCTGTTCCCAGAACGCCGGGAACAGGGGACTCGATGAAGTCCCAGGAGGACGTGCAGGACAGAGCCTTCCTGGTCATCGGCCAAGTGCGTCGAGAAGCTGCGGCCCCAGAGATCTACCCACGCACAGCTGCAAGCTGTTCCTGCTCTGCCCGCTCTGTATCTGGGTCTGTTGTGCCGGGCAAACATTTACTGCTGACTAAACGTTTACTGTGCTCTCCATGCTTGTAAGGACGGTATAAAATAAGATGCTGTTCCTAATAAAGTTGCCATTAGCCATCAGCTCTTGGTCCATTCCCATTAGTCATCAAATTTTGGGAAGGCATGGATTTCCCAGGATGCCTGGAAATGGTTGTTGTGTTCCCTCAGCCATCAGCTGGAGGGAACGGTGTTTGCATTAGGCATCGCAACGTCGTTGTGTCTTGCTTGTCATCTCTCCAGGACCCAAAAACCTACCACACCTGCATAAATAAAAAAATTGGAGGAGCTATTTTAAAATAAAGAGACTCCTTGGTGCTGTTACTATGGAAAATAGAATGGAGGTTCCTCAAAAAATTAAAAAAACAAAACTACCATACGATCCAGCAATTCCACTTTTGTGTATTTATCCAAAGTAAATGAAAACACTAACACGTTCACCGCAGCACTATTCACAAGAGCCATGTCATGGAGGCAAACTAAGTGTCCATTGATGGAGGAATGGATAATGACACTGTTGTATAGACACAATGGAATAAGTCGGTCCTGGAAATGTAAACATGGCAACTGTGGGTCATAACACCATACTGTATAATTGAAAGTTGCTGAGAGAGTGTATCTTTAAAGTTCTCATCACATGAAAAACAATTTGTAAGTATGTGATGGGTGGCAGCCAGACTTATTGTGGCCATCACTTCACAGTGTATACAAATATCAAATCATTATGGTACACACATGGACTAATACAATGTTATCAGACACTTATATCTCAGTAAAAAATCACATAGCTGCCTGAACCAATTCAGCACAGAAACCAAAAGCCATATACACCAGTGCAATCTCTGAAAGAATAACTGAACAAGAAATGGTGTTCATAGGGGCACCTGGGTGGCTCAGTCGGTTAAGCTTCTGACTTCGGCTTAGGTCATGATCTCACAGCTTGTGAGTTCAAACCCTACATCAGGCTTTGTGCTGACAGCTCAGAGCCTGGAACCTGCTTCTGATTCTAGTTCTCCCTCTCTCTGCCCCTCCCACACTTGCAGTCTCTCTCTCTCAAAAATCAATAAATATTAAAAATTAAAAAAAAAGAAATGATGTTCATAATCATGACTCTGAGTCCACAAGCCGAGGTTATATCATGTAAAATACATTCTGTGCAGAGATCTATGCAATACAACTGAAAAAATTCATAATCATTGACAGAGCCCTCCATGAACTTGACTGTGGGTCTTATTTGAGAGTCTGTGTTCCTCACCCACTGACTTTATGAAACTCTGAAAGAAAAGTTTCTCCTTAAAATTATAAGCACAAACTTTCACAAAAGCAATCTGACTTCTCTCATACACCATATATTAAAGATATCATCTTAAAGACAAAGTGGCCCTAATTTCTCTTTTTTTGTTGTTGTTTATACATTTTTGAGAGGTGGGAGGGGTAGAGAGAGAGGGAGACAGAATCAAACGCAGGCTCCATGCTCTGAGCTGTCAGCACGCAGCCTGACGTGGGGCTCAGACCCATGAACCCAAAATCATGACCTAAGCCTAAGTCTGATGCTTTACCAACTTAGCCGCCCAGGCACCTCCCAAAATGGCCCTAATTTCTAAAACCAGTGTCTTTACGCAATTATCTTAGCCACTTGGGTTTACCGTTGGCCTACAAAAATAGCAAACAAAACTTAACTTCTGGAGTAATTCTACTCTCCTCCAAGAGAGGACAACCTCTTTTCTTACCACTGTCACTTCTAGACCACTCTCTTTACCTTTTCCCTTCACCGAATCGTCTCACCCATTTCTCCTTCCCTCCACCCACCTCCCTGTGTTCTCACTACCTTCTACTTCTCTCCTGTTTCATGGATCTTCACTCCCGAGGGTTCAGTTTCTCACTGGGGACTGATGACTGTGGGTCTCTGATCGCCCAGCTCCCCCCAGACCAGCAGCCCTAGCAGCAGATTCCACAACCACACACAGGTTCACCTCATCACCCGGTGCAAACTTACAGCTAATGTCACCCATCAGGGTTCTAACTGAGCTCATCACGTTCACTTGCCAACAAATCCACTGCCCCGGTCGCTGTGGCACACACTTAGTTGACTAGACGTATGCTCCCTAACATGCACATAATAGGCTCTTAGTACATGCTTGTTAACATAGATGGTGGGTACAGACAGGAATGGAGAGGTTCAGCCATTTCCAACTTAAACAGATAATGACCTAGAGATTATTAGATGTCCTACATGGTAGGAAAAACTAGAACTAAAAGGTTGTATCCAAATTATCTTGATGTTCAGGACCTTCTAGTAATACTACCCAAGGCAACCTAATTTCTCACCCACTTACCCTAATTCAATTGAGTAAACTTCTCAGTGCTGATACTTCAGGCAAGATAAACTTGGAAGAGAAAGTTTCATTTTCTGATATACAAGATGAATATTCTTTATAACTAAATAGAGCAGAAATATCCCTAGACTATCTCCACTTTTGCCCAATTATCACCGTGACCCTTCGTTCTGGTGAAGGAGGCTGCACTGTCTCCCACCGCCCTGTTCACTGGCCTAAAGAGGTGCATTTATGTCCTCCTGTGGAAAAGAAGGGAGCAAGGAGACACAGCTGTGCTGGGAATGATAACGAACTAGTTTTCCCCTAAGAGCAATGGCTAACACCTGGGGATCCTGAGGCTTTCCTAAGCAATTAATATACATTGATAATTGCTCAGAAACACAAAACAAAGTCAAAACAAAACTATTCATCCTGAAGAGAAGTTATCAATGTCCAAAGTCAGCAACTTCTCTTAATTTTAGATTGAAATTAACATTATCGTTACAATTACTTTTATTATATACGAGGCTATAAGTAAAATAATTATAAAAGTTTTGTCTTGTGCTTTGCTGTACACATACAATCTGCAACACAATATACAATACACAACACACATCTTAGTGATCCTTAAAACCTGTGTGGACACTATTACTCTTTTATGTGGCTGGAAATTTGGTATCATAGAATTCTTGTGACAATCCCAGAATGACGAATAACAAACAACAGGCAAAACACTGTGGTCTACATCTCCTGACTCCATGATTTTTTTTTTTTTACCTGAACATATCTTCTTATAAATGTTCTAAATTTTTGAAATAAATTTAGTGGACAAATACATTTGTAATTTCAGCATGGAACAGCAGTTAATGCCCCCATAGCAATCTACGAAAAGAGTAAGAGGAAAAAGAAGAATAATGGATATACCTGTAACATTGAGGGACACCTGTGTGACTCAGTCGGTTAAGTTTTCCGACTTCAGCTCAAGTCATGATCTCATAGTTTGTGGGTTCAAGCCCTCCATCAGGCACTATGCTGACAGCTCAGAGTCTGGAGCCTGCTTCGGATTCTGTGGCTCTCTCTCTTCCCCTCTCTGCTCGTGCTCTGATTATCCTTCAAAACTAAATAAATGTTAAAAACAATTTGGGGGGGGGCGCCTGGGTGGCTCAGTTGGTTAGGCCTCCGACTTTGGCTCAGGTCAGATATCACATTGGTGGGTTCGAGCCCCACATTAGGCTCTGTGCTGATACTCTCGGAGCCCGGAACCTGCTTCCAATTCTGTGTCTCCCTCTCTCTCTGCCCCTTCCCTTCTCATGTTCTGTCTCTCTGTATCAAAAATAAATAAAACATTGAAATTTTTTTTAAGTGGCAAAAATTATGTTTGAAAAAACAATTTTTTTTAAAGTGACACGGAATTCCCATCACTAATGATTTGATAGACATAAACCTAGAAACATAGCTTAGAATCTAAAAATGTTGCCTTTGGATGCCTCTTGTTCGCACTGTTGGTGGGAACGCAAACTGGTGCACCCACTCTGAGGAACAGCATGGAGGTTCCTCAAACAGTTAAGAATAAAACTATCCTATGATCCAGCAATAGCACTACTAGGTATTTACCCAAAGGATTCAAAAATGCTGACTCATGCACATGCACCCCAATGTTTATAGCAGCACTGTCAACAATAGCCAAACTATGGAAAGAGCCCACATGTCCACTGACTAATGAATGGATAAAGAAAATGTGGCATATATACAAATTGGAATATAACTTGCTGATCAAAAAGAATGAAATCTTGCCACTTGCAATGATATGGATTGAGCTTGAGAGTATAATGCTAAGTGAAGTAAGTCAGAAAAAGACAAATACCATATGATTTTACTCACGTGTGGAATTTAAGAAACACAACAGATGAATACATAGGAGGGGAGAAAAGAGGGAGGAAAATAAACCATGAGAGACTCTTAATGATAGAGAACAAACTGAAAGCTGATGGAGGGTGGGGTGGGGCATGGGCTAGATGGGTGATGAGCATTAAGGAGGACGCTTGTTGGGATGAGACCTGGGTGTCATAGGTTAGTGATGAATTACTGAATTCCACTCCTGAACCCAATATTGCACTGTGTGTTAACTAAAATTTAAATTAAAATTTGAAAATAAAAGGAAAAAGAAACATTGCCTCTTTCACTCATGTTATATAATGTAACCCCTTGCAACTACCACTAGAAATGGGTTCCATAAAAGTATTTTGGTTAGTTCCCTTGCTCCAGAGATTTATTTTATAGTAACATAGAACATTAGTTCAGTAATGATCTTGGATATTGGTCATCAATGACATCAAAGT
>NC_043706.1:414161-428503 GCF_006229205.1 Suricata suricatta
GCCAGCTTCCTCCAAACAAGTGGCCAGCTGGTAGAAGACACCCTCTTGCTTCAACAACAGGAATGGGGAATGAAGCCTGGAAAAGTCAATCGTCCTGGATCTCGTGTGGAGTCTCAGAGAAGCAGAAAGAGGAATCATGGAGGGAACTTACTTTTGATTGTACAGAGTAAAATATATGAAAAATTAGGAGTCTGACTCTTCCCACAATAAGATAAACAGAGGCTTCCTTTTTTGTTATATTTTGAATTTTTTTTAATTCAGCATATCAAATTCTTTTAAAAAACCCTTGCTGAGATGTTAATTAGATTTTCAATGAATTTACAATTAGTGTAAAAATCATGGACATCTTAACATCAAGTCTTCCAATAATGAGCATGGTAGGTCTTACCTTTTAGTCTTTTTCACTTTCCCTCCTTGTCCTTTGTGGTCATCAGTGTAGAGGTTTGTTGTTGGTCAAAAGGCAGTCCCCCAAGACTCACCATAAGTCTGTGAATGTGATCTTGGAGACGGGTGTCTTAGTGCACCAGGGCTGCCATAAGAAAACTCCACACACCACACTGTGGTTTAGACAACACAAATGTATTTTCCCATGGCCCTGAAGGCTGGGAGTCCACGACCAGGGTGCAGGAGGGTTAGTTACTGATTGGAGTTCTCTTCCCAGCTTGCAGAGGGCATCGTTCTCCCAGAGAGAGAGAGAGAGAGAGAGAGAGAGAGAGACAGAGACAGAGACAGAGGGAGACAGAGAGAGACAGAGAGAGCGCTAACTCTCTGGTGTTTCCTATAAAGAAGAGAATTCTATGGAATCAGTGCTCCACCCTCATTTAACTTTGATGACCTCCATAAAGTCTCTGTCTTCAAATACATTGGGGATTAGGGCTTCAGCATCTGACTTCACAGTGGAGAGGGTCACAAACATTTATTCCAAAACTAAAGGGTTTTCTAGGTGTAATTATGTCAAGGATCTTGAAATACGATCATCCTGGAATATCTGGGTGGGCCCTAAATCTGATGACAAGTGTCCTGATAAGAAAAAGGCACAGGGAGATTTGAGACTTGGAAGAGAAGGCCATGTGGAGAGGGAGGCAGAGAGGAGATGTCTCAGACACAGCCAGGGCTGCCTGGGACCACGTGAGGGTCATGGGGAAGGAATCATTCTCCCCATGCCTCAGAAAGACTATGGCCTGTAAACACCTTAGTTTGGGACTTCTTGACTCCCAAACTGTAAGAGAATACATTTCTGTTGGTTCAAGCCACTAGATTTGTGGTCGTTGTTTGGCAAACACAGAAACTCACACAGGGCCATGCACTCCTTTCAGTAGATACTGTTTAAGAAATTTGATCTTCTAGATGGTAGTTAAGAAATTTTCATTTTCAGTTGTTCATTACTAATATCGAAATACAGTTAACTTACATTAACTTGCATCATGTGATTTACTAGTTTCATTTTAAGTAAGAACTGTACTTTTTCCTTTCCAGTCTTCATGGTTTTAGTTTATTTTTCATTCCTTCTTACAAAATGTTAGTTATAGGCTTTTCATGAATTCTATGTATCAGATAAAAGGTTCCACCTCTCTCTAGTTTGTCAAGGAATTTGTTTGCTTTCAATCATAAAGCAATTTGCTTTTCTGTAATTGTTGAGATAGTCATCTGAATTTTTCTCTTTCATTTTGCTAATATGGTATATTATAATGATTTTCAAATACTAGAGCAACCTTTGTATTTCTGGGATGAACCCTACTTAATCATGGTCTATTATCCCCTTTTAATCTGCAAGTAATTTATTTACTGAGTCAACACACAATGTGACACTGGCTTCAGACATACAGTATAGTGATTCAACACTTCTATACAGCATACAATGCTCACCCTGGCAAGCTAATCATCATCTGTCACCATATAACATTATTACAATATTACTATGTTCTCCTGTGACTTATTTATTTTATAACTGGAAGTTTGTGCCTTTTAATATTCTTGACCCATTGTGTCCACCGTTGTCCTTACTCTTCTGGCAATTGCCAGTTTGTTCTCTGGGTATATGAGTCTGTTTCTCGTGGTAGTGTTTTTGGTTCATTTGCTTTGTTTTGTTGTGTTTAGATTCCACATACGAGTGAAATCATACGGTATGTGCCTTTCTCTGACTGATGTATTTCACTTAGTAGAACACCTTCTAGACCCATCCATGCTGTCATAAATGGCAAGAGTTCAGGAGGAGCCAAGACGGTGGAGAGAAAGGGAGCTCTGTAAACTTCGTCTGCCCCATCTATCGAACTGAGAAGGACATTACTCTCATCTGCAAGAGCAGAAGGGGAAAATACAGACTCCAGAAAGAAGACAACCTCAAAGATACCTGAGTGAGTGAGTGCGACCTGGGGGGATTGGAAAACCGGCCAGCCTGAGAAGGGCAGGGGAAGTGGGAGCCCCAGCCCAACACGGGGCAAGTGCACGGAGCCCCTGAGAGACAAAGTGAAGAGAAAGAGAAACTGAACGTGCTCATAGTACTGTCTCTGGGGAAGAGATAAAGAATGTTTAACCGTACTCAGAGAGAGAAACTCTCACTCCATATATAACTGCTGGGTAGCCCAAATCCTGAACCTGGGTGGCACAGGGAAAGAACAGCTTCCAGCCCTGTGCCATCCTGGCGGGGAGTCGGCAGCAGGGGCGGTGGCACCAGGGGTGCGCACTTCAACGTAGGCTGCAGGATGGGAGCACGCACCTCATTTCTACGGCGCATCTCGCCTCCAGCATTGGCCACGCGAATCCAAAATCCTGGGTGCAACAGGGGAAAAAATAGCTTCCACTGCTATGCTATCCTGGCAGGGAGTTGGCAGCAGTGGAGGGGGGGCATGCTTCGGCTGCAGGAAGTCACAGCTCATTTCTGGCAGCGCCCAGCGCCTAGGGCAGCAGCTGCGCAAATCCCAGCAAGAGAAACTCATATCTCCCCCAACGCAATTGCTATCCAGGCTGCGGGCTGGGAGTCTGCAGCGGTGTATGTGAGGGCATGTACTTCACCTCCTGCTGTGCACCTCGCCTCAGGCAGCACACCTCCCCTCAGGCAGAGGCAGCGCAAATCCCAGCCTGAGCCAAGAGAAACTGATCCCTCCCCCTAAGAAGTCAGCCCCCAAAGCAAGTACATCTCATCTGTGGTAGCATAAAAGTGCATGGACTATGACTTTGAACCAAGTCGGGCCTGAAAAATACAACTTGGCTCAGCTGCGACACAAAAAGATTAGACTCATTAGAGGGGCCTACAGTGCTTAGTTCCAGTGGAGCTTGGCGTGCTGCCATTCTACTCTCTGCAGCCACTAAGGTGGAGCCTCTGGGAGCAGCCCCCAAGACCTACTACACCAAACCATGCCTATCCGCAAGGGGGAGCTACTGCTTTTTTTTTTCTACTTTTTTCTTTTCTCTGTACTTATTTTTTTTATTATTACCTTTTTTACTTAAAAATTTTTAAAAAATTTTTACTCCTTGTTTTCCTTTCTCCTTTCTCCCTCTTTTTTTTTTTCTTTCTTGCAATCCAGATATATTCTCCTGTATCTCATCCTTATCTCTCCCCTCAACTGGTCATACACTTTTAGACTGTCCATTGTCCTTCATGGTCTCTGACCCCCTTTATTCTTTTTCTTTTTCTACTCTTCTTTTCATCTATTTCCTCTCCATTTTCTTTCTTTCCTTTCCTCTTTTAAATTTGTTTGTTTGTTTGATTTTTCTGTGCATTTGTATGCTTCTGTTCTCTCTGTATTTGTCTGGCTGTTTTTCTTCTGAGGGCTACACCAAGAAACAAGCCAAAGTGTGCATGATCGCAAGTCCCAAATATCACTGAGTAGGGAAATAAAATATTCAAAGGCACAACAAGAGAAACTGAGAATACCCATTAAAAGAATATTTCCTGAAATGACAGAACCTGGACAGTCAATAAGCCTCCTTTATCAGAACAATATTAACAGGTGCACAGTGCACAATGAGCTTTTTAAAGTTGACAAGAGACAGAAAACTAGCAAAAATGACAAAACAAAGGAACTCTCCCCTGGAGAACCTCTAGGAAGAAGTCACAGCCACAGAACTGCTCAAGGCAGATCTAGACAACATACCTGATCAAGAATTTTTAAAACTTGTCATAAAATTAATCGCTGGGGTTGAAAAAAGCATCAAAGAAGCAACTGAGACAATGATTAGGAACTTTGAAAATAGTCGTGATGAGTTAAAAAAAAGGCTATAAATGATGTGAATAATAAAATGGAGGCAGCCACCTCAAGGAGAGGTGAGACAGAGAGAAGAATAGGTGAATTAGATGATACAGTTATAGCAAAAGAAGAAGCTGGAAAAAAAGAGAGAGGAATTGATCCAGGAGCAGGAAAGGAGAACTCAAGATCTGAGTGAAACAATCAAACGGAACAACATCTGTATCCTAGGAATTCCTGAAGAGGAAGACAGAGAGCAAGGGCCTGAAGGGATATTAGAACAAATTATAACTGAGAATTTCCCAAATCTGGGAAAAGAAATTGACATTCAAAGTCAAGAGGCACAAAGAACCCCCTTAAGACGTAATTTGAATTGGCCTTCGGCTCAAAATATCACAGTGAACCTGGTACAATATAAAGATAAAGAAAGCATTCTGAAAGTAGCTAGGGATACAAAGGGAAACCTTTCAGAGTGGTTACAGACCTATCTAATGAAACTTGGCAGGCCAGGAAGGAATGGCAGGAAATCTTCAATGTGATGAACAGAAAAAACATACAGCCAAGAATCCTTTATCCAGTAAGCCTGTCATTCAAAATAGAAGGAGAGATAAAGGTGTTCCCAAATAAACAAAAATTGAGTGAATTTATGACTACCAAACCAGCCCTACAGGAAATCCTAAGAGGGACTCTATGAGGGAAATGTTGCAAAGAATACGGGGTGCCATAGACACCACTATAAACATGAATTCTATGGAGAACACAATGACTCTAAACCCACATTTTTCAATAATAACACTGAATGTAAATGGACTGAATGCTCCAGCCAAACGACACAGGGTAGCAGAATGGATAAAAACCAAAACAAAACAAAATCCATCCATTTACTGTCTACATGAGACTCATTTTCGACCGGAAGACACCTTCAGGTTGAAAGTAAAGGGATGGAGAAATATCTATCATGCGACTGGACGCCAAAAGAAAGCCAGAGTAGCCATACTTATATCAGACAAACTGGACTTTAAAGTAAAGGCAGTAACAAGAGATGAAGAAGAACATTACATAATAATGACAGGGTCTCTCCATCAGGAAGAGCTAACAATTATAAATATCTCTGTGCCAAATATGGGAGTGCCCAAATACATAAAACAACTAATCACAGACAGAAAAAATCTTATTGATAAGAATGTCCTAAATGCAGGGACTTTAATACTCCACTGAGAGCAATGGATAGATCAACCAGACAGAAAATCACTAAAGAAGCAATGGACCAAATGACCCATTGGAACAGATGGAATTGATAGCTATATTTAGAACTCTGCATCCTGAAGTAGGAAATTCACCTTCCTCTCGAGTGCACATGGCACATTCTCCAAGAGAGACCACATACTGGGGCATAAAGCATCCCTCCCTAAGTATAAATGAATAGAAATCATACCATGCACACTTTCAGATCACAATGCTATGAAGCTTGAAATTAACCGCAGGAAAAAGTCTGGAAAACCTCCAAAAATGTGGAGGTTAAAAACCATCCTACTAAAGCATGATTGGGCTAATCAGACAATTAGAGAAGAAATTAACAAATATATGGAAACAAATGAAAATGAATATACAAAAATCCAAAATCTCTGGGACGCAGCAAAGGCAATCTTAAGAAGAAAGTATATTGCAATCCATACCTATTTCAACAAATTAGAAAAAGTACAAATTCAAAATCTAACAGAGCACCTAAGGAAACTAGAAGGAGAGCAGCAAGAGCACCACAAACGCATCAGAAGAAGAGAAATAGTAAAGATCAGGACAGAAATAAACAATATAGAATAAAAAAATCAAACAGATCAATGAAACCAAGACTTGGTATTTTAAAAAATAAACAAAATTTATACCCGCCTACTCAGGCTTCTCAGAAAGAAAAGATAGAACACTCAAATAGACAAAATCATGCTGAAAATGGATCTATTACAACCATCCTCTCAGAAATACAAGCAATCATCAGAGATTACAATGAAAAATTATATGCCAACACACTGGACAACCTAGAAGAAATGGAAAAATTTCTAAAGTAAACTAACTTCAAATGGGAAGAGATAGAAAATCTGAACAAACCTATAACCAGTGAAGAAATCAAATCATTTATCAAAAATCTCCCAACAAATAAAAGCCCAGGGCCAGATGGCTTCCCAGGGAAATTCTACCAGACATTTAAAGCAGAATTAACACCCATCCTTCTCAACCTATTCCAAAAAACAGAAATAGATGGAAAACTTCCATAGTCATCCTATGAAGCCAGCATCACTTTGATTCCCAAGCCAGACATAGACCCAACAAAAAAAGAGAACTACAGGCCAATATCCTTAATGAATACATTATGCATGAATGCATACATACTTAATGAATACAGATGCAAAAAGAAAGAGAACTATAGGCCAATATCTTTAATGAATACAGATGCAAAAAATACTCAACAAGATATTGGCAAATCGAATTCAACAGCATATAAAAAGAATTATCCATCATGATCAAGTGGGATTCATTCCTGGGTTACAGGGCTGGTTCAATATTCGCAAATCCATCAATGTGATCCATCACATTAACAAAAGAAAGGATAAAAACCATATGATCCTGTCAATAGATGCAGAAAAAGCATTAGACAAAATAAAGCATCTCTTCTTAATAAAAACCCTCAAGAAAGTATGGATAGAAGGAATGTACTTAAACATTATAAAAGCAATTTATTAAAAGCTCATAGCTAATATCATCCTCAATGGGGAAAAACTGAGAGTTTTCCCTGAGATCAGGAACACAACAAGGATGTTCATTCTCACCACTGTTGTTTAACATAGTGCTGGGAGTCTGAGCATCAGCAATCAGACAACAAAAGGAAATAAAAGGCATCAGAATTGGCAAAGATGAAGTCAATCTTTCCCTTTTCACAGATGACATGATATTCTACATGGAAAACCTGACTGACTCCACCAGAAGTCTTCCAGAACTGATCCATGAAATCAGCAAAGTCCCAGGGTATAAAATCAACGTACAGAAATCAGTTGCATTGTTATACACCAATAATGAAGCAACAGAAAGAGAAATCAAGAAACTGATCACATTCACAATTGCATAAAAAAACCCATAAAATACCTATGAATAAACCTAACCAAAATGTAAAAGATCTGTACAATGAAAACTATAGAAAACTTAT
Organism: Suricata suricatta; assembly: GCF_006229205.1. Lineage (NCBI taxonomy): Eukaryota > Metazoa > Chordata > Mammalia > Carnivora > Herpestidae > Suricata > Suricata suricatta. The sequence continues at coordinate 421,542 of NC_043706.1, forward strand.
GAAAGAAATTGAAGAAGACACAAAGAAATGGAAAAACAATCCATGCTCGTGTATTGAATAAATATTGTTAAAGTGTCATTACTACCCAAAGCAATCTACATATTCAATGCAATCCCAATTAAAATTGCACGAGGATTCTTCTCAAAGCTAGAACAAACTAGTCTCAAATTCGTATGGAGACACAAAAATACCCAAATAGGCAAAGTAATATTGAAGAAGAAAACCAAAATGGGAGGCATCACAATCCCAGACTTTAGCCTCTACTACAAAGCTGTCATCATCAAGACAGTATGGTGTTGGCACAAAAACAGGCACATAGACCAATGGAATAGAATAGAGACTCCAGCACTGGACCCACAAGTATATGGCCAATTAATCTTTGACAAAGCAGGAAAGAGTATCCAATAGAAAAAAGCATCTTCAACAGATGTTGCTGGGAGAGCTGGACAGCAACATGCAGATGAGAGAAACTAGACCACTTTCTGACGCCATACACAAAAATGAACTTAAAATGGATGAAGGACCTGAATGTGAGACAGGAAACCATCAAAACCCTCGAGGAGAAAGTAGGAAAAAACCTCCTAGATCTCCACCGCAGCAATTTCCTACTCATCATTCCCCAAAGGCAAGGGAATCAAGAGTAAAATTGAACTACCTCATCAAGATAAAAATCTTCTGCACTGCAAAAGAAACAATAACAAAAACTAATAGGCAACTGACAGAATGGGAAAAGATAGTTGTAAACGGCATATCAGACAAAGGGCTAGTATCCAAAATCTATAAGGAACTCACCGAACTCCACACCTGAAAAACAAATAATCCAGTGTAGATATGGGCAGAAGACATGAACAGACACTTCTCCAAAGAGGACATCCAGATGGCCTACAGACACATAAAACAAAGCTCAGTGTCACTCATTCAGGAAAATATAAATCAAAACCACACTGAGATACCACCTCACGCCAGTCAGAGTCACTAAAATGAACAAATCAGACTATAGATGCTGGTGAGGATATGGAGAAACAGACACCCTCCTACACTGTTGGTTGGAATGTAAACTGGTACATCCACTCTGGAAAACAGTGTGGAGGTTCCTCAAAAAACTATCCATAGAACTGCCCTATGACCCAGCAATAGCACTGCTGGGGATCTACCCAAGGGATGCGGAAGTGCTGATTCATAGGAGTACATGCACCCCAATGTTCACAGCAGCACTTTCAGCAATAGCCAAATCATGGAAAGAGCCTAAATGTCCATCACCTGATGAATGGATCAAGAAGATGTGGTTTATATATACAATGGAGTACTATATGGCAAAGAGAAAGAATGAAATCTGGCCATTTGTAGCAAAGTGGATGGACCTCGAGGGTGTCATGCTAAGCGAAATAAGTCAGGCGGAGAAGGACAGACACCATATGTTTGCATTCATAGGTCTAACAGGAGAACAGGAGAAACCTAATGGAGGACCAGGGGGAGGGGAAGAGGGAAAGAGAGTTGGGGAGAGAAAGGGAGGCAAAATTTGAGAGACCATTGAATACTGAAAATGAACTGAAGGTTGAAGGGGAAGGGGGAGGGGGGAAAAGAGGTCATGGTGATGGAAGAGGGCACTTGTGGAGAAGAATACTGGGTGTTGTATGGAAACTAATTTGACAATAAACTACTTTAAAAAAATAAAATGTTTGATTTATTTTTGACAGAGAGAAAGAGAGACAGCATGAGCAGGGGAAGGTCAGAGAGAGAGGGAGACACAGAATCCAAAGACAGGCTCCAGGCTCTGAGCTGTCAGCACAGAGCCCAATGAGGGGCTTGAACCTATGAACCGTGAGATCATGACCTGAGCCAAAGTCCTATGCTTAACCAACTAAACCACCCAGGCGTCCCAGGGCTTTCTTTCTTCTTCGTCGTCATTGTAGTCGTCATTGTCTCCCCCTCCCCCTCCCCCTTCCCCTCCTCCTCCTCCTCCTCCTCCCTCCTCCTCCTCCTCCTCCTCCTCCCCCTCCCTCCTCTCCCTCCTCCTCCTCCTCCTCCCCCTCCCTCCCTCCTCCTCCTCTTCTTCTTCTTCTTCTTCTTCTTCTTCTTCTTCTTCTTCTTCTCTCTTTCTCTCTCTCTCTCTCTCTCTCTCTCTCTGTCTTTCTCCTTTTCTGACTGGTTTATTTCATATGATCTGTCTTCCAGAATATAGATTTTTTTCTTCTGCTTGATCATTTCTGCTATTACTTTTTTCATTTCATTAAATGTAATACTCAACTTCATAAATTTTATTTGGTTCTTTTTTATGATTTCTGTCTCGAATCTCTCATTTTGTTCATGTATTTTTTTTCCTCATTTCATTGCATTGTTTAACTCTTTTCCCTTATAGTTCACTGAGGTTCCTTAAAATGATTATTTTAAATTCTCTGTAGGGCAGTTCACAGATCTCCACTTCTTTGAAGTTGGTTACTGGAAAATTATTGTTCTCCTTTGGCGGGGTCACGTTCTCTTGATTTTTCCTACTGCTTAAAGTCTGGTGTTTCTGTCTTTACATTTGAAGAAGCAGTCACTTCCTCCAGTCCTTACTCACTGGCTTTGAAAGAGAAACCTTCATTGGTCCATCTAGTTGGGGATTAGGAGGCTCTCAGAACGTTTCTGTGGATGCTTCCTCTCTCTCCTTCCTGTTCTCCCTTGGAAAATGCACAATTCTTAAGAATGGGGCACCAGGGTGCCTCAGTCGGTTAAGTGTCCGGCTTCAGCTCAGGGCATGATCTCGTGGTTCATGGGATCGAGCTCCGCGTCGTGCTCTGTGCTGACAGCTCAGAGCCTGGAGCCTGCTTCAGATTCTGTCTCCCTCTCTCTCTGACCTTCCCCTGCTCATGCTGTCTCTCAAAAGTAAATAAAAAACATAAAAATTAAAAAAAAAGAAAGTATGTCTTCTTGCAATCCCACAAAGGCATGCTGAGTGCTGAGAGCCTCCTGTTTGTTTTCCCCGTGCTGGCGCCATGAAATGCTCATGTTTGTGAAGCTTGACCCAAATCAAGAGAGTCACGCTGGCTCTCTGTGTTTCCTTGCTACCCATCTGCACAGGTCACACTCATCATCCATGGGAGTGTCATCTGGGAGTTGGCCATGGGGTGTGTAAGGGGTGTGCTTGAGGTATATGCAGCATTAGGGATACCCATGGGTCCGTTTGGGGGGTCTGCTGGTAAGGCAAGATCAATACTAAAATATATACAGATAAAATAAATGATGTGCGGGATTTGTTTAAAAATAACTGTTGAAGGGGTTAAGGGTTATAAATTAGACAAATTGGGCTATATATTGATATTTGTTAGAACCTGTGTGATGGATACATCAGATCTATTGTGGTATTCTCTTATATTTGCTTATTTTTTTAAATTTCCATTAAAAGTTAAGACTACTCTTTTAAAAGTAAAAATATTAGTTACAGAATTGGAATAAATATTTCTAGTGCATTTATTTTATAAGTACATGTTTCTGGACTATATAAAGAGCTCCTAGAAATCAGTAAGACAATGATAAAAATCTTACAGAAAAAAAAACATAAAAGACTTGACAGACATTTCACAAAAGAGGACATATAAATGGCTAATTGGAAAAGTTGTTCATCCTTATAGTCATTTGGGAAAATGAAAATTAAATCCTAATGAGATATCCTTTTATGTCAAATAGAAAGGATACTTTTCCAAAAGCTGATATTACCAAGAGGCTACAATGAGAAAATGAATGCTTCTAAGTGCTGGTGGGAGAATAAATTATCTTGACTACTTCAGAAACTAGTTAGCAGTTTGTACTAAAAATAAGAATCCTCAACACCAGCTAAACCAGAAATTTTACTCCTAGGTAGACCGAAAGAAATGTATACATTTTTTCACTGAGAGACATGTACAATTATATGTATATAAATATATATGCATATGTAATTACATACATACATAAAGTATATATATAAAATATATAATACATATACATATAATATATATATATATACATACATTTCCACGTTGTAACACTTCCTAATGCAACTTTCCAGGTGTAGGAAGAATAAATAGATTGCATCATACTCATCAATATCGCAGTATACAGTAAGTGAGTGAATGAACAGGACATGTAAAAACATAGGTGAATCTTGCAAACACAACGTTGAGACACAAAATAGTATATTCCAGATGAATTCAATTATGCAAATTTCAAAACAAAGCAAATACGACATAATTTCAATATAAAATCATGTTTCGGGGGATGGTGACTTGGATGAGCTGCCCGGAGATCTGTTGATTGGTGGATGTACTCTCTCTCGGCTGTGTGTGCCACCGACGGGAGCCTTTCTACTCTCAAAGTTCACTGATCAAAATTTATTGAGTTATGCTTAGTAGTTTTATGTTTTTCTGCATGTGATAATTCAATGGGGAAAAAAAAAAGACAACCAAAAAAATTCCTTTTGTATTGTTGCCAAAGGGCCAACCCCCTGATATATAAAGAGCTCCCAAAAATCAAGAAAAAGAATTACAAGGTAATAGTGAAAGGAGCAGCAGCATATTCAAGTATGGGCAGATATTTCACAAATGGGTAAAGGCCCTTTAAATATATAAAAATGAATGTAAGTCTCATTCAGAATAATAAAAATGCAAAATAAAATGGCAATAAGATACCATTTCTCAACTATCAGTTTGAGAAAGAAATCCAGTTAATTAAAAATAAATGAGCAAAAATAAAGACACTTATATCTTTAAGAGAAAATAGAGTATTTAGAGCCCAGAAAAGAAAGGAAAAGAAAAAGAAATCCGAAAAGTTGACAACATACTATATTGGTGAGGCTCTAGGGAGGAGTAAATGATGTATTTCATCTTAAGCTCTAGTGAAAAGGTAATTTGCACAAAGTAAATACTGAATATTCATTTTAAGACTTATGAGTTAAGTATACATATCTATCAAGAGGGACTATGGATTTAAAATTCAATCCGGAGAATATATTTTTTCCTACAACTCTCAGCCCTCAAGGAAGCATTGATTCCTTAGGGGGGGGATAACCATTTCAATAAATGACCCTAAGAAAATTATGGTTGGATTTGAAATCTTCCTTGAAGTTGGAAACTGGCTTAAGTGTCCATAAATATAGACGTAGAAAAACCTCTAGGGAAGAGCTAGCTCGGAAATGCAGAATGTATTCTACAGGAAGGAGAACTAAATGGCAGAATTCAGGAGGACTCATTTGCCCTGTAAACCATTTATGATACTACTTTTTAATATTTTCCCTACGGCCCAAGCTCCTGTCTCCGTGAGTTTGGCTTAATTGCAAATGAGAGACTGGTTCCCCAAAGTCAACATTTCTAGCCCCAATCCTATAGTCACATTTCCTGAGGATTAAAAGACAGGGAGACCCCAGGTACCCCTGTGACCTTCCAAATGGTGGAGAAGAGAAGACAAGGAGATTTCTGGGAGTGAAACATGACTTCCCGAGGTGGAAAATGCAGCAAGCCCCAGAGGTAAGGGGCACGAGGGCATCTGAGGCACTTTCAGAACACAAGGAGCTTCAGTTCTGAAAGAGGGAAATTACTTGTACTGTTCATGCCTCCTGGAGCTAAGGGACTGAAAATTTTCCTCAGTGGAGGTCATTCTGACAGCCAGGGGTTTGTCTGATGGAGACAGAGGTGCAGAGTGCAGCGGGGAGAGCTATGACCATGGCGTGTGGATTAGCAATAACGTAAGAATCAAACTTACTTAGAGTAAAACAAAAATAATAGTGATATTCAAATATTTGAATAACAAGAGCAAGGCAAGGTATTGAGTTTAGGTTGGGTAATTTTTTTTTTTTTAATTTTGGGATTGCTACTTACAGGAAGGTCTAACTGAGAGATGTGGGAAATTATGCTGGGTGATTCTTTGGAAACATGAACGATCTCTTACCCGAAAACAATGTAGACTTAGGAAGACACCTGCTTAGCGGTTTGGGAAATGACTTAAATAATCAAGTGGATGAGCCCCTATTTACCAGGGAATCGTATTATCGCATGTATGTGATTAGCAATCTGGAAAGGATTTCCCGTGGATTTAGGGACACTGCAAATGCATTTTAGCCACACAACAGTCCATGAAGTTTGCTGGCATGCACCGTATTATTATACCCGTAGGTATCAAAAGTGATACAAAGAGATACACTTTTTTTCCAGGACCTTTTAATTATGCCTCTGGGTCACAGCTATGTCCTTTTCTATTGAAGATAAGGAAAGAAAAAAAACATTTCATACTATGTAATACTAGGAAATTATACACTTGAAAGCAAAAGCATTCATTAGCTATGCAAAGACTTCTCTTTTCCCTCGTACTTACATCAAACAAATGACAACATGAGCGGTAAATGATGTGTCTATGGGAACAGTGTGCATCTGATCAGGATCACAATTTAATCCAAAGGATCAGAACTTTCATTTTTCCTTCCTGCCTATCAAATAACTCTGCATATTTGTCCTATTGATATGATGGTTATAAGTAACTTGATGACTCAAGTATTTTAGTGGTCTCCGGGAGATAAGGGCCACAATAAAAAGAATTGGGGCTTAAATACTTTATTCTGCCCACCTCTGTGCTGTTTTACCCCAACTCACTGAATACCCCTCACAACCCCCATGTGAAATTAACTGAGTCAACTGTCCGCGGACAGAAAACTCTTATTATACAAACGGAATATATGCGGCCTGTATTCTCAGGGACTGCCTCTAAAATGATGTGATCAGCAGCCTAGAGAGAGAACATTTAAGGCACGAAGTCGGTAGATTGCACAGCAGTAAAAACTAATAACAAGCGCTGGCAGTTCTAGCATATACGACTGGAAGACCATGGCGCGTGACTCAGTGAGGACGAGTCAGCGTAACCAGAACAAACCAGGATTACACAGGGGTGCTCCTTGGACCAGGTGCCTTGTTTAACATCCATTATTTACTGGCTAATTACAAAAAGAGTGCCTAATC
>NC_043706.1:428603-467589 GCF_006229205.1 Suricata suricatta
TTGCTAGATAAATGTTATCATTTAAAAATAGCATTCCCTCATTCTTTTAAATTCCTGAGGTTTCCAGTTTTTCATGTAGAAAGATATTTATATTAACATAGCAATCTTTTGAAATTGTGCTTCATTTAGTAACTGTTCACTTTGTGAACTTGATTTTAGCAGGATTTTTAAATAATTGGATCTCAGGATCGTAATTATGCATAAATTATGTCAAATGTGTTATTTTTCCTGGTATTTTTACTCTTTAATTTTATTATTTCATTGTGCCATCTGGAAAACCAAGTCCCTGCTCTTTTCAGAACACAGTCCTGTTTTGCCTAAACTGTTTGTCACCCATAAGTTCAAACAAAAGAGTGATTTTGAATTCAAGCATGGGGACATTGGAGATGGCCTTTACAGCAAGTATTTAACATTATAAATGAAACCGTTAGTAAGTGAATGTTTAACTATTAATCCCTGTGACTAATAGGATAGTATGTATAAATACAATAGTCTTTGAAAGCACGGATTTTCTTTGAGGCAGAAACTGGATGTCTGATGCCTGCCCTGCGGTTTACCACCTCTGTGATCAGAAGAAAGACAGCTTCGGGGCAGATGGGTGGCTCAGTCGGGTAGCCTCTGACTTCTGCTCAGGTCATGATCTCCTGGTGGGTTTGAACCTCTCCTTGGGTCTGTGCTGACAGCTTGGAGCCTGGAGCTGCTTCAGATTCTGTCTCCCTCTCTCTCTGCCCCTCTCCCACTCATGCTTTTTTTCTCTCAAGAATAAATAAACATTAAAAATGTTTTAAAAAAAAAAGAAGTTAGTATCTCTAAAACTTACTGTAAAGTGCTTATAAAAGCCCTTCACTCATGGAATCACTTCTTGAGTGACTATTATTACCTGAATAGTAATACTTATATTTATGTGATGCATGGTACATTGCTCAAAGTTTGAGTGTAGCATTCATGAACTATATATTTGCTTGATACACAAGGCAAACAAAGCACACACCCAGCGTGTGTGTATGTGCAGGGTCATATATGTGGTAATTATCACCTCCAGGACTCATACCAGAGAATCTATGTAACGTTCTTCACAGCTCTGTCCACTGTGTAGACATAGTTTACAGAAAACAGAAGAGTATATGAGACTGAAGCCTGATTACAGGGCAGCCTATTTGGAAATCTTTGTAGTTGGAGGTGGGGCTAAATGGAAGGACTAGTGAGATCGTCCATGAAAACCACACTTGTCTTAGCTCATGATATTCGATACAAACATAAATGTGTTTTTGACATAAGAAAACTAAGTGAAAATTTTTGTATGATTCGTCCTAGCAGTGTTCACTCCTACTAATTACCCTTTAGCTAAATATCATGATAAATTAATTCCATGAGTGTGTTACCTTTGGTCCCTGGAGTCTTAGCCATATTGGCTTAATTATCAGGAGAAGAAAGGAGAATTTGCCTTCATTGATAGTGCCTTTCGAAGGTGGTAATTTTCACATGCTATAATAGAAATTAGCAAGAAAAATGAATTGAAAGGAATGAAGTCAGAAAACACTGAGTAAATTAGAGATTTATTGAAGCTCCAATGAAGTCTCAGTTTCTCCCAATCCTAATAGGCCTGATTCCCTCTTTCTTCACTATCCTGACCTTAGTAATGCCTCCACTTAGCAACTATAAGGTTGTTAAATGAAGGTCATGGGTTCAAACATGGGTGTTAAGATATGGATATGTAATTGTTAATTCTCATTGTTCCTGCTGAATAAAATGAGATATGTTAATTATTTTCTCTGTCTCAGCATCCCCTGCCCAGCTCTTGTGTTGCTTGCAGTCCCACAAGTGAACATTAGGTTCTAACCACAGAATAATCAAGCTCCCAGGACCCTGATTGTTTCCAGCAAGCAGTGGCCCAGAAATGGGAAGATTCAACAACACATTTCCTCACCCCAATGGCTTTGTTCTGGTGGGCTTCTCTGAATGGCCCAGACTAGAAATGGTTCTTTTTGTGGCTGTCTCCACTTTTTACATAATGACCCTCCTTGGAAATTCAGCCATCATTGTCTTGTCACGCCTTGATCCCAGACTCCACACGCCCATGTATTTCTTTCTGGCTCATCTCTCTGTTTTGGACCTCTGCTACACCACCTCCACTGTCCCACAGATGCTGGTCCACATTCAGAGCCACCAGAGAAGCATCAGCTACACAGGCTGCATAGCTCAGCTCTTCATCTTCCTTGGCTTAGGGTCCACTGAATGCATACTTCTCTCAATAATGGCCTTTGACCGTTATGTCGCTATCTGCCAGCCTCTCCATTACACAGTGGTCATGCACTCTCGGCTCTGCCAACAGATGGCAGCCATGGCTTGGGGGACAGGTTTCGGTAACTCCTTGGTGCAGACAGTGTTGACTTTCCTGTTACCTCGCTGTGGTCAATATCGGGTAGAGAATTTCTTCTGTGAGGTACCTGCCATGCTTCAGTTATCATGTGTTGATACATGGACCAACGAAGTCGAGATGTATGCAGCTGTGGTGATCATAAAAGTTATACCTGTTGGATTAATTCTGTTCTCTTACATCAACATTGTCAGAACAGTGGTTGGGATCCAATCTCCTGAGGGTCGCAAGAAGGCATTCAACACATGTGGGTCTCACCTGCTGGTGGTCATTATGTTCTATGGGTCAGCCATTAGTGGTTATGCATATATGGCGCCCAAGAGCAATTCAGCCAAATTGAAGGGCAAGCTTCTCGCACTCTTCTATGGACTTGTAACTCCAATGCTCAACCCTCTCATCTATACCTTGAGAAACAGGGATGTCAAGGGAGCAGTAAAGAAGCTACTGGGGAGAGAAGAGCAGGGGTGGAGCATGGCTTAAAAGGTGCTCCTCATTCCCAGAATGCCTGCCATGGACGCCATCACCCATGGTACCAAACAACGGTGGCTGCTGTTACTCCTATTGCCTTGTATTTCAGAGGAAGTAAAATGCTGACTATTTTCCCCCTAAAATAATGAAAGAGTTCTAAAAATAGATAAAGAATATTCATAGATTTTAGTAAAATATTGCATTGTTATCATGTTGTCTTTTCCAATAAAGTCTTAAACCAAGTAAGTTTTCTTATCACACAGCACATTAAAACTGATGATCAAGGGACTAATCTTGACACTTTTAAAAAACAGGAAGGGGACTGTTTGAAATAACCAAATTATGCCAAAAACTGGCAGAATGCCCTTACACTAAAGAGGGAACTTCATTTCCTCCACTCATATTTTCTTGTGTTGTCAGCATAGTTGCTGTATTTCTGACCTCATTTTACTCAATATTAGGATGAAGCATCCTCAGGGAGCCGTGTGCACGCTGTGATCACAGACACGGTTCTGGAACAAAAGGCATGGACATATAAAAAGCTCTTAAATGTCTCTGCCTGTTCATTCATTTATCCGACTCTTCTAGAAGCTTCTTTTAGCATATTTTTAAAATTCTACATGTTCTTCTATGGAAGTTCTTCCTTGTGGCCAACAAACAGACGACATGTATATTTCTCAGCAATGGCCTTTGATCTGAAAACGCTTGTTTCCCAATCATTATATATTTTATTTTTGGTGCTCAAGCATCTTATCAGCATTATAATAGCTATTCTCAGCATGCCAAACAGACAAATGGACATGTCCCTCCAAATTGAAAAGAAGGCATGTAAGTTCTGCACATAGGCTACATATCCTCAATTCTCTGTGTTTTAAAGCTTTATTTAAGTTCTGGTTAGTTAGTGTACAGTGTGATGTTAGTTTCAGGTGTAAACTCTAGCGATAGAACACTTCCATCCATCATTACTGTTCATCAGGACACATTCCTTCCTTAATCGCCATCACCTGTTTCCCCTATCCTCTCCTGCCGCCCCCGTCCCTGCAAACTCCCCTCTGGTCACCAGCAGCCTGTTCTCTATAGTTGAGAATCTGTTTCTTGGTTTGCCTCTCTCTCCCCGGTTCTGTGTTTCACATTCCACACGTATGTAGTCACTGCTGGACAAAAGACCGACCTTGAGGCGAGGATGCCCAGGCCTGACACTTCTGAATATCTCGCATGTACTATGAAAACAGCCCAAACATCTGAAAGAACATTTCTACTATGAATACATCTTATTAAACTCTAATTACTTCTTTTCATACCTTCTTGTGCAAGTGATAGTTTCACATTGGGAACAGAGGAGAAAAAATGACCACATCTTCATCTGGATGAATTTACAGCAGAAGAATATGAAGAAGCATCTACTCGCAAAGACTGTACTGCACGAGTTATTTTATTAATGGTGACACACAGCAGTCCTTTCTCCCTGTGTCTGACCAGTGGGTATAGTTCAGTTCTCCCAAAGAGTACGGAAAATGAGCTGTTCGAAGATGTGACAAAATGTCTGTCACCTTTTTCTATTAAAGACTTCATTTAAAAATTTTTTTAATGTTTTTATTTTATTACTGAGAAAGAGAGAGAAACAGAGAATGAGCGGGAGAGGGTCAGAGAGGAAGACACAGAATCTGAAGCAGGTTGATAGCTCAGAGCCTGATGTGAGGCTCAAACCCATGAGCTGTGAGATCGTGACCTGGGCCGAAGTCGCTGCTTAACAGACTGAGCCACCCAGGCGCCCCTAAAGACTTCATTTTTAGAGGAGCAGGTTTAAGTCTACAGCAACTGAGAGGTGCAGAATGCCCTCTATGGTCCTGCCCCTGCACACACAGCCTCCCCCACTATCTACACTAGAGGGAGCGTTTGGTATAATTGATGGACCCACACGGACAGATCGTGATCACCCAAAGTCCGTTATTTAGACAGGGGTTCACTCTCAGTGTCCATTCCGTGGGTTTAAGATAAACACACAATGACCTGTACCCCCCGTTATGTGCCACGGAGAGTGTGTTCATCGCCCCAAACATCCTCTGTGCCCCACCTACTCGCCCCTCCCTCCCCCAGCCCCAGGCAAACACTGAACTCTCTACTGTCTCCATAGTTTTGCCTTTCCAGAATGTCGTACGGTTGAGATCATCACAGTATATAGCCTTTTCAGCCCGGCTTTGTTCACTCAATATGCATTTAAGGTTCCTCGATGTCTTTTCATGGCTAGATATCTAATTTCTTTTTAGTGCCGAATCATATTCCACTGGTTGGGTGGACCTTAGTTTATTTATTGATTCAACTACTGAAGCACATCTTGGTCCTTGCTTCCATGATTTGGCAATTATGAATCCAGCTGTGATAAACATACATGTGCAGGTTTTTCTGAGAACATACATTTTCGACAACTTAGGTTAAATACCAAGGAGTGTGATTGCTGGACCACATGGTAAGATTTGTGATAAACCAGCAGAGTGCCTCCCAAAGCAGCTGCACTAGTTGGCATTCCCACCAGGAATGAATGAGCATTCCTGGTGCTCCACATCCTCACCGGCATCTGGTGTTGTCTGTGTTCTGGATTTGGGCCATGCTAATTGGTATATAGTAGTATCTCATTGCTGCCTTAATTTGCATTTACACAGTGACATATGATATGGAGCATCTTTTCATACGCTGATCTGCCATTTGTGTATCTTTTTTGCTGAGATTAAGGTCTTCCATGCATATTTTAATCAAATTTTTTGTTTTCTTACTGTTGAATTTTAAAAGCTTTTTTAGGCCTTTATCAGATATGCCTTTTGCAAACATTTTCTCCCGGTCTGTGGCCTGTCTTCTCATTTTCTTAGTCTTCTCATCTTTTAAGTAATATATATCAATTGATTCTTCCTCCTCTGTTGCAAACCTTATGTATTTTAATACTATGAAAATATACATTTCCTCATTTTTTTCTTATATATATACATTCTCATACATACATATATATTTGTGTGTGTGCATTGTGTACATGTGTTGTATTTCAGAAGTATATATAGCAAATGAAAAATCACATTTCAGATATTACAAACATTGTAGTCCCAATCTTCTCTAAGGAATCATCATTGTCCAACCCCCCACTAAGCACTTACATGTCTTACATTGTTTGCAACTTGGCAGTGGGGGTAGGGAGTGGGTTTTGTGATTAACTCTAGGTTTTGCAAGTACATTGATCTTTTCTGGATTCTATCTTTATGTAAATAAAGTTGATATTGAAGTTGTTTGGCAGAGTTAAAAAAGAAAACTTAGTGGGTTTGATCCCCATTTACAGACCTGATATTTATCACATGAGCAGTGTCTATTCTGATTACTGGACGTCTGTTGTGACTTTTAGTGTATAAGAGGTACAGGATGGAATATTCAAATAATCTTGTGTGCATGATCCCGAACTTCTAGGCTTCATTTCTTGGTCACATATAGTAATTATAACCCTGGGAAATTTCCATTAAAATGGTTGGTTCTTCAATATTGTTGGATTTTTGAAGCATAAGGGATGACCTTCCCTTCTTCTGGGACTTTTACAGCTACCCTTTATCAGATTAAGAAAGCTCTCTTCTATTGCTGGAATGCTAAGTATATCTTTATCTTACTGTAAATGGGTGCTGTATTTTATACAGCTTTTACTATATAAAGAGAAAAAAAGATTTTTCTTCTATTGAAATGAGTATAATTTTCTCATATAATTTTTTCTAACATAATATATTCTGTTAACTGACTTTTTAACATTAAAAAGAACTCCAAATTCCTAAAATAAAATCAACTTTGTTATCATCTATTTTTCTTTTTATATATTGCTAGATTAAAAATGCTAATTATGACCTGGAATTTCAGATTATGTTCATGAGGGAGATAGGCTTGCAACTTTACCTTCTTGAACAAAGTCATAGGACTTGGAATACTTGACATCAAGACTTATTATAAAGAGGCAGCAATTATGGTCTCTTATGGGTGCAAGAATAGTCAAGGGAAACAATGAAGCACAATAGAGGATCTAGAAACAGACCCACACAGATCTGAACATTAGGTTTATAACAAACTGGGCAGTGAAGAGGAGACATGGCAATATTTAATAAGATAAATAGTACTTACTGCATATAAAGTAAATATTGACACTCTTCTCTAAAAAATTACTTCCCCATAGATTTTAGATATTATAAATTTGAATGGCAAATATTAAAGCATCTGGAAAGTAACCCTGAAGAATATGATATGATCTTAGGGTTGGCCAACGTTTAAAAAAACATAATGTGGGGCGCCTGGGGGGCTCAGTCGGTTGAGCGTCCAACTTCAGTTCAGGTCATGATCTCATAGTCCGTGGGTTCAAGCCCCACATCAGGCTCTGTGCTCACTGCTTGCTCAGAGCCTGGAGTCTGCTTCAGATTGTGTCTCCTCCTCTCTGCCCCTCCCCTGCTTGTGCTCTGTCTCACTCTGTCTCTCAAAAATAAAGAAATGTAAAAAAAATTTTTTAGACATAATGCATAAGCAGCACTAACTATAAAGGCAGTGACTGATAAATTAGACCACATTAATCCTAGAAACGTCAGCTAATCACATGATACCATTAAGAAAGTGAAAAGGCAAACCACAGAGTGGGAGAAGATGTTTATAATACAACTTTCAAAGCTGGACCAGAATATATAAAGACTACTTATAAATCAGGAAGAAAAAGACAAATGACCTAATAGAAAAACATCCTGAAATGCCTCATAAAAAATGAAATGACTGATCAATATACAAAAAGATGTTCACCTACATTAGTCACCAATGAAATGCCAATTGAACTCACAATTTCATACCAGCGCATACTTACAGGGTTGCCTAAACTAAAACAGACTGATAATTCCAAGTGTTGGCAAAAATGTGAGTAGATGGAATTCTCATCCATGGCTCGTGGGTGTCGAAGGGGTTCATCCACCTTGGAAACAAGCAGGCAGTGCACCTACTAAAGCCTAGCACGTGTCTATCTTAGTGCCTAGGAATTACGCTGCTACAGACGCTCAGAAAATAGCTCAACTAAAATGTTCATGCCAACAGCATTAATAATAAAGGCAAATAGAAATTACCAACTGTTAATCAGTTGTAAAGTAGATCAATAAAATTGTAATATATTCAGATAGATAATACTGCACAGCAATGAAACGAAGTCTTGCTACCTGCAATATCCAGATGCATCTCACGAATAAGTCAAATGGAAGGATTAGCGCTGCCTGTATTGACTCATGAAAATTTCAAAAACAGGTAAAACAAACCTTCTAGACATCTGCATGGTGATTATGTTTGGTGGGGAGTGGAAACAGTAAATGGAGGGGTTCTGGGGCTTGGGTAACGTTCTAGATTCTCATTTGGAAGTGGTTGCATGTGATTTGCTCTCACTTTGTGATGATTCAGTTATGTTTGGGGTTTTCTTCTTTATGTCCATTATACTTTATAAAAACACTACAAATTCATGTCAAATGGGATGAGCTGATAGCATATTATTACTGGTAAATCAAACAGTACTCCTTTGCATTTCAAGAGGAATATTTTCGTTATTTCCCTCTTTATGAAGACAAGGAATACTGATCTGTTTGCTAAAAAAAATATATTTATAAAAATTGAAAATTTTATCAACTCTTGTGCACATTAGAGCCATAAATGTAATAGAACATGATTTAACATAAGCCAAAATGTTCATGTACAATAAAGGAAATAAACACACAGCTAAATATCACGAGATCTCTCCAGAAGCCTCACGATGAGAAATTCTACTTGTAACCTGATTCCCTTTGAACTTGGTGGGACATCCTTCATGGGCTCATGTCCCTTAACATAGTGACATCGCTTCTCATCAGGCTTTTAGTAAAAGATAACCTGGCTTCAGGTTTGGGAAATATTAAATCTAAACAAAACCCTCATTTTCCTGAGTCACTTTGTCCAATTTGCAATGACTTTACTTAGCTTATCTAAGGAGGCCCAAAGGAGCTCTGATTCCAAGTTCTTTCATCATTTAAAGACAGAGAAGATTCCAGCAAAAGTCAGACAGACAGAAGACTAAACATGTCAGCCCTGAGCCTCCTGGGGCAATCCAAAACAGGCTGAATGTGAGAGACCAGGGATTCAGGTTTTTTTAATTAAAAAAAAATTTTTAATGTTTGTTTATCTTTGAGAGAGAGAGAGACAGAGTGTGAGCAAGGAAGGGGCAAAGAGAGAGGGAGACACAGAATCTGAAGCAGCTCCAGGCTCTGTGCTGACAGCTCAGAGCCCAACACGGGGCTCGAACCAGGACCTGAGCTGAAGTCAGACGCTTAACCGCCTGAGCCCCCCAGGCGCCCCGGTTTCTTTTCATTTGAAGGCCCTCCGTCAGGATACAATTTTGTTAACACCAAAAATACCTGCTGGAGAGCCTGGGATGCTACGATCCGCTTCGGTACACGAACTCCATTCTGCACACTGACAACTGTTGGGCCCGCTGTGGATATACGTTTAAAAGTCGGAGTGTGGGGCGGAGGACTAGAGTTCCGAACTTGGCGCTGGGAGCACTCGTGACTGTACAGACACTTAACGCACAGAGAAGATTCCAGCATAAGTCAGAGAGCCGGAATCCCAATCCTGTCACTTTCCGTCTCCTGGGGCAGAAAACAGGCCTGCCGGACACAGCAGCCGCCTCGCACAGGAAGCAGCGCCAGGTGCACGCGGCAGGAATCAGACTCACCTGTCCCCGGGCGGCGGCTGGTTCCTGAGCTCCGCCACCGCACAGAAATCACCTAACACTCGAAGCGTAAGGGTCAGACTGGAAACGCAGTCCGCGGGCGCCACTGCAGACACAGCTGTTTGTGCACCAACAAGACCTCGGCGCAACGCTAACCGGACGGACTCCAGCGCGCGTGCAAGAACCGAAACAGCGCAACCGCGAAACTCCCCAGAACGGCCTCGGGGGGTGGCTGCGAGCCAGGAGCCCAGGGCAGGAGGGTCACCTGCAGACCAGCTGTCCCGCGGGCCCAGCGGAGGGTCCAGGAGGGCGCATCTCGGGGACCTCGCGGGAAGCACTGCTAACAACCCGAAGACACCGGCTAGTAAACGGCACAGTTTATCCAGAGATCAGTCAGTGGATCACTTCAACACGGCGAAGTCAGCGTTCACAGACGAGGGAGGGCTGACCGGGAAGACTCTGGGCACGGATCACACTTGCCCTGCAGGTCAACGACTGGCTGGCAGGTGACACAGATGCGTGTTCGGACAGGCAGCAGCGGCGGCCGCCTGTGAGGCTGGTCCTGCGGCGGCGCGCCAGCCTCTTCAATTCGGGCTCCGGCCTTCGGTGCGCGCGCCCGGGGCCGGCTCCGTGCCCTCTCCTTCGTGCGCGCGCCCGGGGCCGGCTCCGTGCCGTCGCCTGGCCAGGACAGCTCGCGAGTCACGCTGCCTGGGCCCGTGCCCGCCTCCTGGCAGCCCGTCTACCTCCTCACAACGGTCCTTGACGGGGGCACTCAGCTGGTGCGCCGGCTGCGGATGGCTAGGAGGTCCCAGGAAGGAGGGACAGCCCATCAAGGGGACCCGCGTGCCCCCAGGACCAGCAGCCCACACGGGCCTGGCCCTCGTTGGTGCACGGACACTGCACCCGCAGGAGGTGCAGAGAAGCGCCGGGGTCGGGGCGCAGGGACGCCGCGAGCTGGGCTCCTGGCACAAACGTCCACACCGGCCAACCTGGCCGTGGCGAGCGCGGGTTCCCCGGGCAGGGAGGCCGCCTCCCCGTCCCCCCGCTTCCCGCGGGAGCCGGGCGGAGCCCCGGGTGCAGGACCGAGGCGGGCACAGCCTCGCGGGACGGAAGTCATGACCTCCAGGAGGACACGCTCGGCCCGAGGACGCGGGGCCGGCCGGACCTCGGGGGGCCCCGGCGGCCGCGGCGTGAGGCTCGGGGAGAGCCGGGCCCCTCTGCCGAGGCCGGGGAGGAAGCAGCTCCCGCGCGCGCGGCCCAGAGAAGCCCCGGCCAGGCTCCTGCTGCCACCCACCGGCGGCGGTGGCTCGGGAAGGGGAGAGCCGCGCACAGGAGCCCGGCGTCGTCTGCTGAGACCGGAGTCGGGGCGCAGCTGACGGGAACGGGGACGCGCGCGCATGGGTGTGCGTAGGCGTGCGTGCGTGTGCGTGTCCAGTGAGTGCTTAGGGTGTGCGTGCGAGCGTCGCGGTTGCGTGTTGTGTGTGGTGTGCGGGGCAGCCGTGCACACTCAAGGGGAGGGTAAGGGTACAAGACTTAGAGCGCATATGGTGACATACATGGACATATACAAGTGGCGATTATTGTTCAGTTCTTCCAAACCGATCCGTCTTTTTCCAGGAGTTCCACCCCGTGTTTGGTCATCGGCGTCTTGTAAGGTTATGAGTAAATAATAAAGAGGAGAGTTTGTCCAACCAACGAACAGTAGACACGGGCTTCTCACAAAAAAAAAAAAAGAATGTTAAGGAAAATAGTAGCAAGTTGAGTTAAAAGTTCAATTGCGTTATGTTGAAGGAGGCCCGGCTGGAAGCGAAGGGACAAGAGAAGAAAATGAAGGCAGGTGCTCAGAGCTGCAGAAGGTCTTGGCGCAGGTGCACAGCCGTCTGGGAGAAGGCTGGCATGCTTTCCCCCTAACGGACGGGGGTGTGTGCACTAATCAGTGCAAGTAAGACAGTATCTGTTAAGTAATTAACACCACGTGCTGATTGCTGTCTCCCCGAAGCCCGTGTCTACTGGCTACTACTACCAGCTCTACGAGGACAAACGCACATGTGATTTTCTATGTGAATTTTTCTTCAAAAACTGCTTGACCCTGTTTTATGGTTTATTCTCTCTTTTTCTTTCCCCCTCTATGTGTATCTGCTTGCTTCTTAAATTCCACATATGAATGGTATCAGATGGTATTTGGCTTTCTCTGACTGAGAGAATGGCGGCAAAGATGTTCGTTGGTTGGACAAACTCTCCTCTTTATTATTTGCTCATAACCTGACAAGACGCCGATGACCAAACACGGGGTGGAACTCCTGGAAAAAGACGGATCGGTTTGGAAGAACTGAACAATAATCGCCACTTGTATATGTCCATGTATGTCACCTGCCTCAGCTTAAACAAGCCACCTGCTTGAGAGGGTACTACTGAATCTGGGGCGTATAGTGAAAGATTCCCAAACACCAGTGCCTTCTTTAAAAATACAAGTTTATACGTCTCACATAAAGAAGCCACTTTGTCCAAAATACGCATCCCTCTAGTCTTCTGTTCCAACATCCCTCAGCTTTGCAGTTGTCCCGACTGTAAGCCAGGCTGCAGCGGACATCACCCTGGGCCCCTGGGCTGCAGGGTGGACAGAGAGGTCGAAGCTCCTTCCCTTTTAGGAAACCTCCTGGTCATACCCACCTGCTTCGGTTTCCGTCTTCTCTGCCAGGATCAGGTGTGGGACACACGGTGCCGCAGGAGAAGCCAAACTGAGAGCCGGTCTTCTGTTACTAAGGGGGAGAATGCTGGAGAAGACAGTTGTCCTGTCCAGTATTCATAAACCTAATAAAAACCCCCTTGGCTCTGTGTTCAAGTCAGGGAGTGAAAACTGTGGGGGAAGCTACATTTTAATCATGTTCAAGCTGTCAGGTTCTGATTCAGGAGGCCTTAAAGCAAAATGTATAAAGCAGAATATATACTCGGGACAGCAAGCTCCTGATGTGGAGTTCCAATGAACATGATCTTGTTTGGTTTGAGGGGGCTCGACAAGGGGAGTTTTCGACCTGAGTGATGCTGACCCTTCCCAAGTCTTTCTCCTTGGCCTTTGTATCATGACCGTAATAGGTCCATAGTACCCCACCCACTTCTCGGCAGAATTTAAATAATAAGCGTTGAGCACCTTACAGTTTGCTCAACTACCCTAATATATACCTTTTGACTTTTGATCATCTTCTTATTATTACCCTTGATAGAAAAAAGTAGACACTTTGCCAAACTCATGTGTAACAATAAGATGATTCTGACCTATTGAGTCTTTTATACTAATTGGAATAAATATTAACTGTGTCAGTATAATAGGACATGAATATTATGTATGTAGTTTCCATAATTGTTTTTCTTGACTTTGTTTAATCAGAACGGAGTTAAAATACAAATATTTTATATTAATAGCGTTGTCAAAGATCTGGTTGCAATAGTACATTTGATTGATTTCATCTCATGCAATGTGCACAGACTGAGGTAGCAGTTACCCGTAATACAGGTTATTCATTGTATATAATTATTGATTTTTCTGCCTTTTACATTTACGTCTTTTGCCCTAAATGTTAGCATTCACCAGCAGATAGAGGCAGGCCTGCCCACGACAATTCCCGAGAGGCAGACTCACACTCTGACACTCTCCCTTGAGAAGGAAGTCTGCCTCCCCGGGGAGGAAGACGGCGGAGGACGCAGACCCAGAAGAACCCAAACATGACTGTTCAAGCTCCCTTGTTTTCCTGGAAGGAGGAAGGCTCAGAGTTGTGTGGTTGGCACAGCCTTGCACACTTCCGTTGGGGGGGGGGCAGCAGGAGCACAGAGGGCATTTGCTGGAGGGACACGGGCCTCCTGAGAGCCGCGAGGCACTGAGCACAATGGAAGGTTCTGGACGCACGGCCTTAGAGGATTGGTAGACTCCCAGCCTCCGGATTTTGAGAGGCTGCCAGGGGAGGGAGCAGAGAAAAACGGGGAGTGGCTCCACATAAGCCATCACCAGCGAGTTTTCCCCTCAAGCATTATGATCAAAGGTAAGTGGCACAAGTGATGTTTCAAGAGGAGAGGCTGTAGAAGATGGTGGATCCGGGGGGGAAGCCGATAGCCAGCAGCTGCAGCATTTCCTGCTCTGATCACTCTCTAATCAGCTATTTCCTCCTTCTCTGGAGAGGGTAGGAGCCTGCCTAGTTCACCAGTATTCCGGTCATAACATTGCTGTGAGCTGTTCTAAATTAATTACTTCATAGGAAATAGAAATACCTCTGACTGTTGGGGAAGGAAATACCCAGATTGTCCTGTACACATTACTCCAATCTAATGGCAGATCGGGTTCTGCTGTGCTGTGTTAAGGCATCATCTCATTATCAGGTCCTTGAAGAAGCGACTGTGGGGAAATTGTGGAAAGCAATGGGTACCCACCTCTATAATCCATAATGAGCCACTTACATAAATTGTATCTACTATTCAGACATTTTAGAAATGAAAATTTACTGTTTCTTGTATGCCAGGCATGTGCTGTTTCAGATACAATGTCTAATAATGTATAACATGTTTTCCTTTGGTTGATAGGAAAAAAGAAACATTTTGTTATGAAAACAGAGATTAATAAGAGAGTGAGAAGGTCAAGGAACATTTCTGACTACATGGAGATGCCCCAACTGAATTGCTTGTGCTGGGTTATTTCCAAACGAGAACTCTAGTATAGAGTCTGTCTTGGCTCTTAGGGCTGGGCATTAAAATTTCCTTATTTCCCTCCTGTTTCTTTCATACATCCACTATCACTGAAAGTCCATGTCAAGGTGTAACCCTTCAGAATCTTGCCAGTGTTCAAGGGCCACTTAATCTGATTACATTGAATAGGACTCTATGGGGCATGAAACGTCTGTGTCTTTAGGTTATAGGATGTTGCCGTTTGCTTGGACACAGCCTCTTCATAGGTTAGTTACTCTTACAGGCTGATAATAATATATACTTATATGACATGTAATATATTTGTGTTGTATATATTATAATTTAACAATAGAGAAAGATAATAATAGAAAATACTCCGTGCAGTGTCCTAGGAGTTCTTTCATTGTTTTAAAAGACAATAGGTTTTGATGCTGATAAATTGCATTTTAATGTCCATTTCTTACTTTTTATTCATGGTCTGCCTCTACGATGTTTGCATTTTTAACTCAAAACAACTTAGCAAAAGAAAGATGGGAAGGGCTTCATCGTCCTTCCTTCACATGGAAATGACGAATCAGAAACTTTAAGTCAAGCAGATGTGTCAGGAGAGAGACGGAAGCCATGTTCAGGCTGCACTGCCATTCTGCTTGAGGCTTCTTCTGCTTCCAGCTCCTCACTGTCTCCACAGCAGTGATCGGTGGTCTCCACCACACGGACCTCAGGGGTCCCTGACTAAGGCCAGTAGAGTAAATCCTGAAAACAGCAGGCAGTGTGATTTAAACAATCAGATCTCGCCTGCTTCAGTGTCAGGCCAAGTGACAGGAGGGAGGGGGAGAGACTGACTGCATTTGGTTCTGTCCTCGCCTCCAGGGAGTCCTAGATATTTATTTTTATATGATTTAGTATTTATTCCTAAGCAGAGTGCCATTCTTTGTCTGTTTAAATATTCAGAACCACTCAGCCACCTCTGTCATTCTGTTTCTCCAGTTGCCTCTAACTTGTGAGGTTTTAAAATGCCCTTATCATGGGATGACTAATGTGTTCATCCTGTGAGCCCTAGACTATCAGCTGCCACCACCCGCTCTAGGCTGTGCGAGTGCCCCGCTGTGTGCCTGGCTCCCAGCCCCGAGAAGGGCCTGGCATTTCCTGTCTGCCGTCCAAACGGGTGGGGCATTTCTTAAGGGAGACTGTCAGGATGTCACTGCTTGAGAAGGAGTCAGATGCTGTCCTTCTCTTCCGGGGACCCCCGACCTGGTCCCTGCATGGGCACATCAGAAAACTGCCATCTTCCCAACACGGGGAGAGGGATAAGGGGCTCATGCGCGAGTCTAACTGACAAGTGAGTTGACACTGTCTCCATGGGCAGTTTTCTATCTAAGCAATAAAACTGCATAGACCCTCACTGAAGAGTCAGGAAACTCAAGAAAATCTTTTGGGTAAAAACAAAGATAAGTAAGCCATTATCTGTTTCCTTCACCTCAGGCTTCACTGAATTGTATGACTTCATGGGAAATATGGATGTTAAAATTAATGACATTGCAAGTAAAATGTTTGTAAATGCTTAAACATCCATATGGATACATTATAATAGGCTACTTGATGTGGGAGCCCTTGTCACTATGCAGGCATGTTATTTCTTATTTACCAGTTTTGAATCAGATCCCTTGTTTCCATCCTTAACTTCAAGCCCTTTGTAAAGCTCAATGGACACCAAATTAATAGATTAAAATGACCCACAACATAACTGTTTTTTCTCAGGACATAACATCGGGAGGCATTTTTGTGTTTGTACAGGTGTGTGTGTGTGGATGTGTGTGTGTTCTTTGCTGTTCCTCTTTACATGGCAGCAGGTGCACAGCAGAACATGACATGGGGATGAAGAGGAGGCAGGAGGAACGCTCAGAGATTGGATGCAAAATCCCACAAGAGGGAGTGTGTGTGGAGGTAAATCTATGGTGACAAACACCACAGTGTGTGTGGACACAACCTCTGCTAGGCTAATGCTTACCATGCACAGAACTGCTTTTCAAGTGCTTTCATGGGAACTAACTCAATCTCACAGCAACTCCATTAGGGACACACCACTGTCACCTCCTTTTTAAAATGGGAACATTGAGGAACAGATGATTTCAGTAAATGTTGACTTTGACCCAGCCTTGGATGGCTGTATGAGGATTTGAACCCAAATGCAATAGCTCTGAAATGCTCGTGATTACTGTGCTACTCGGTATGGATTGGAATGCATTTCTGTGTGTGGGTGTGCGTGTGTGTGCAAGAATGCCCATTTGTGTTCTGGGTTTTGTGAGTGCCCCTCATACACTTGTCTATTCATGACAACGTGGAGCCTGAGAAAGCACACTTCGTGTTACATGCATGGCATCACACATCACTGTGTGATGTGTTATAAACAAATGTACAGACCTGATCTCAAGTGACACTGATGAGCAGACAGAATCCAGACCAATAGACGTACGACCTCCTTGCTCTCCACCCCTTGGATGGCAAACCTGGTGAAGAGCTTTGGTTGATGACCTTTCAAAAGAACAACCCAGAGTGCAGGATGTCCACAAAAGGAACAAGGGCTATTTTGCTGGGAGTTGATATTCCTAGATTGAGAGAAAGGTGATGGTACAGTTGGGACATTGGAAGGAAGTAAGATTTCTCATAGCTAGCCTCAGAAAATAGACTCAGTACCTGTGGGTGGAAGACTAAAGCTGTGTGTTCAAGCTTTTCCCCATAACACGAGAACTTCGTTGGTAAGTGTGGTGATGTGTGCAGAGGTAAATAAATACAAGTCTTTTCTTTTAAATGTTTGATTATTTTGAGAGAGAGAGAGCACATGAGAGGGAGCAAGGGAGGGGCAGGGAGAGGGAGAGACAGTGAATTCCAAGCAGGATCTGCGCTGTCAATGCAGAGCCCCGAATCTCACAAACCTGAACCTCAAACTGTGAGGCTCATTCTCACAAACCATGAGATCATGACCTGAGCATAAATCAAGAGTCAGACGCTTAGCCAACTGACACCCACAGGTGCCCCCAAAAATACAATTCTGTGTCCGTGTCTGTGTCTGAGTCTCCACTCACGACGAAATGAGCCATTGACCTTGGAGGGGTGTGAGTTACTGGGTGGTAGGAACACAGGCAGGGATGCGTCCACACCTGCTGTGGGGACAGGGCAGAGCGGAGTGAGGAAGAAGCTTCCAGAGAGGAGAAGACGCTGTCCTGCAGCCTGAACTCAGCGGATGCTTCACCGGGTGGACAGTCAGGGAGGCAGAGGTTGGGCCCCTGTGAGAAAATCAGCACAAAAAAAACGTGCCAGCAAGGTGCGCGCTAAAGGTGCAAGTGCCTGTGGCCTGACAGGGCGGCCGCAGGGGCCTTGGGTTAAGGGGCAAACCTTTCGATCTCACTGAGCCAATCCATGGTTTTGCATGGATTATGTTAATTAGATGTCTGAGTTGTAACTTGAAGGCAGTGGTCATTGTCATTTTGCAAAGAACCCTGAGATGGAGAAAGGCTGGCAAAGGAGAAGAATCACAGGTAAAGCAGTCTGTTGCCTCGATGCAGTGAACCCAGCATGCAGTGTAGACACGGTGTGAGCACGGGGGTCAGGGCTTCCAGGACACACGGGTTTTAATTATCTTCATGGTAGCAATTATTTGTCAAACAGTTTTTAATATCTATTTTCTTTCACTAAATTTCACATTGGGAAGAAATGGGTTGGTGTTGTTTTTCCTTGTCAAATCTCAGGTCTGCAGCGGGAAGGATGGATCTCTGTGCTCAGTAAACACTTGAATGAATGAGCGAAGGACTTGATGACAACAGAGAGGGGGAAAAGGGTCAGTGCAAAGAACCTTTGTTTGGCAGTATTTGACAGCTGAATAACAGCTGGGTGAAGGCAGAAGTGAGCTGGAGTTCATTTATTTTCAACGTCGTGCTTGGTGATCAGGTGTATTTTTGAACAGGTGTGGTGAACACGGGCACATTGTAAAAACACATTGTGAAGGCATGAGGGCGCGTGTGCGTCCCAAACTTTCTGAGTGTTAGACTTGCAGAAATGTAGCACTTTTTAGAGCTAACAGCGGGATTTGAGTCTATGCTGAACGAATCCTTGCTTGCTGATCCCTTCCCCAGGTCATGAACCTCAGTTGTTCCCAGTGGCAGGACAGCGGTGGGTCCCTCAAGCACTTTGCATTTGCCAAGTTCTCTGCAGCCGCTGAGCAGTGCTGGCTTCTCTTCACCCTCATCCTGCTCATGTTCCTGGCCTCCCTGACGGGCAACGCTCTCATAGCCCTGGCCATCTGCACCAACCCCACCCTCCACACACCCATGTACTTCTTCCTGGCCAACCTGTCTCTCTTGGAGATTGGCTACACATGCTCAGTCATACCCAAGATGCTGCAGAGCCTTGTCAGTGAGGCCCGGGACATCTCCCGTGAGGGGTGTGCCACACAGATGTTCTTCTTCACCCTGTTCGCCATCAGCGAATGCTGTCTTCTGGCGGCCATGGCCTTTGACCGCTACATGGCCATATGCTCCCCGCTACACTACGCAACGCGAATGAGCCGCGGGCTGTGTGCCCGGCTGGCGGTGGCTTCCTGGGCAGTGGGTTGCATGGTAGGATTGGGCCAGACCAACTATATTTTCTCCTTGAACTTCTGTGGCCCCTGTGAAATAGACCACTTCTTCTGCGACCTCCCCCCTATCCTGGCTCTTGCCTGTGGGGATACATCCCGTAATGAGGCCGCGGTCTTTGTCGTGGCCATTCTTTGCATTTCCAGCCCATTTCTACTAATCGTTGCTTCCTATGGCAGAATCCTGGCTGCCGTGCTGATCATGCCGTCACCTGAAGGCCGCCGGAAAGCTTTGTCCACCTGTTCTTCCCACCTGCTTGTAGTGACGCTCTTCTATGGCTCAGGGTCTGTCACCTACCTGAGGCCCAAGGCCAGCCACTCTCCAGGAATGGATAAGCTCCTAGCTCTCTTCTATACAGTGGTGACCTCCATGCTCAACCCCATCATCTACAGCTTGCGGAACAAGGAGGTCAAGGCAGCTCTCCGGAGAACCCTGGGTAAGAAAAAAGCTTTAACTCATGGGTAGATACTGGAGGACCATGCAAATCTGCTCTTCGAAAAAATGCACACATGACCCAAGGGGAAAGAAAGAAATGAACACCGTGCGCCCTGCAGCCTGGTTAAGGACCTCCTGTGATAACAGTGGTGGCAATTCTGGAGACATCACTGTCCTCACAGCCAAAGTTCTGATTGCCAAATTATGGAAGGAAGTTGGCTACTGAGACTCTTTAATATGTGAGTCTAACACTAGACAGTTTTTCCAAAATACCTTAATCTAGATTTAGTATATAAATTTTCAGATTAAATCTTGGAAGTCTGGCAAATTCTCACTCTGCAGTCTAAGCCATTTTCCAGCCCCTGAGGGTCCCATCTGACTCTTTGCCCTGGTCCCTGGGGAAAGTGTTCCCACATACGTCAGCCCCACATGACTCTCAAATCCCTAATAACTCCGTGAAACACATTATTTCCTTCCATAAAAAATGTTTTAGACACCCCAGCTGTAATTATTGTTGCATGATATGGAATTAACTCTTTCTGTGAGTTGTGTGTACTATAAAAATATGTAAGCATACAAGAAGAGAAAGCAAACACATTTTAGGATATTAAAAGAAAAAAGTGGGAAATTTTTATCGAGGGTCTCCATGGTGAAAATGCTTTTCAAAAGAGAATCATATTTAAATTCAAGGCTAGAAGGAGAAAAATGAACTAAAAATAAGTAACTTAAATAATTGAAAAGACTTTGTATACAATTTACAAATTTGCATATGTACAGATGAAATCTGGCTCCATATGCTTGGAAATCAGTCACACGCTGGCTCTAAGGGAAGTGAACGTGGTCACAACGCAGTCACTGTCGGAGCCTGGAGAGGGGCTGCCCGAGGTCCCGACACCCAGTTCTCGCAGGTGCTGGGAACGTGGGGTTTGCTAATGGCTCAGGCAGCAGCTGTGGCGGGCAGAGCAGAGCTCTGTGACCTGATCACTGTGCACAATGACTAGTCCTGGGTGTGACAGAGGTGTGGTCACTGGCTGGCAGTACTGTGCACCTGACGTGTGCAGACAGGGCAGATCTGAAGTGCTCTCACCACACGCACAGTTGCTGTGTGAGGTAATGGGTGTGTTAGTAACTTGATTGTGTTAACACTTCACCACCTTGTGCACCTTGAATACCTGCAGTTTTACTTGTCAGTTGGCTGGAAAAGGAAAAAGAATGTGATAATGTGATCGTTCTATCAGGGGATAATTTTGACATTCACTAACAACCACTATGTGTTTGGCCAGATATCCCTATTTTGCGAAAAATTGTCCAATTCACTCACACATAAAGCATTATGGTTCTTGGAGCACCTGGGTGGCTCAGTCAGTTGAGCGTCCGGCTTCGGCTCAGGTCATGATCTCACGGTTTGTAGGTTTGAGCCCCGCATCAGGCTCTGTGCTGACAGCTAGCTCAGAGCCTGGAGCCTGCTTCGGATTCTGTGTCTCCCTCTCCCTCTGACCCTACCCCTGCTTGTGCTGTCTGTCTCTGTCTCTCAAAAATAAAAAAACAGAAAAAAAATTTAAATAAAGCATTGTGGTTCTTATTGACACACGTGCATAGTAATTAACAATGGATATAATCAGAACAAGCAAAAATAACTGACCAGGTGAAAATTATGCCATGGAATAGACAGAAATTATATGTAGACATTAGAAATGATGATCTATGTCTGTTAATCCAGAAAAAAGAATGATTATTAAAGCAAGTTAAAAACCATTTGTATACCGTGACCAATCATTTTTGTTTAGTTTTTCAAATTTGAAAGGATTACAATGGAATATTCACAGTAGAATCTCCAGGCGTTCATATTGCTGATGTGTTTCTTATCTCTGTTTCTAAGTTTTCTTCAATAAACATGTAATTTATGTATAATACACATACTAAAATATTTGAATGTATAACTTTTTATTAAAACAAATATAATACATTCTTTTCAGCAAACGTATAAAATATATAAAAATGTAAAAATTAAGATTTAACCCATTTATCTTCCTTGAATCCAGCAATAACCAATATAAACATTTACCTATTTTATTTTAGCCTTTTTCTTTCTGCTAATTACACACACACACACACACACACACATTCAAGTCTCTTCCCATGACAGATTGTTATTAAAACATATATATATATATATATATATTGTTTTGAAAGCAGTCACATATATAAAAAGTACCAAAAATGCATCTTCTAGAACATGTAATGTTTGTTTTAAATGTCTACGTTGTCATGAATTAACTTACCCTCAATATTTTCCCCATTACATGTTCCTGAGTATTAGTCATAGGGAGAAATTCTTCACTAACTCTGCTCCTCCAACCCTGTGTCTTCTGGTTTCGAGGAGGTTCCGGAGAGACCTTCCCTCAGCACCAGCACTGATGGCAGCACCAACCATAATGACAACCGTGTTCGCTGAGTTCTGAGTGTATAAAAGGGCACCTCAATCCCACTCCGTGTTTGTCTAGTGTTCGACCTTAACCCCACCCCCCGTGCTACTGTCCCCGTTCTGCACACATGGAGGCCAGGGGCACAGGCTGGAGCATCTAGTCGCTGAAGAGAGCAAGGACCAGTGTGGGGCACCAGTGGTCTGTGCAGGACCCCGGGTGTGAGGCTCTCGGCCATGATTTCCAGGAAGGCTCATTCCCATTACTGCTGATCCGCTGTGTGCTCTGCCCAGAGATAAATAAGGTGAAAGTGAAAAGACCAAACGGCACAGAAGAATGTCCGCTGGGAAGGGACAAAACTGGGGTTCAGGCTTCTTTCTAACCTGTGAGAATTTTTCCGTAGGGTGATTTTATTTTTCCTTGTGAAAGTTTCTCCTTTGGTTTGAATCAGCATATGCAATGTAAACAGTAACTTTTGATTTATATTTAAGAGTAATCCTTGTACCGTATGATCCACCAATTGCACTATTAGGTATTTGCCCAAAGGATACAAAAATGCAGATTGGAAGGAGCACGTACATCACAATGTTTATAGCAGCACTACTGACAATAGCCAAATTATGGAAAAGCCAAAACGTCCATCGACTGACGAATGGATAAAGAAGATGTGGTTTATATATGCACAACAGAATATTACTAGGCGATCAAAAAGCATGAATTCTTGCCATTTGCAACGATGTGGATGGAACTAGGATATATTATGCTGAGTGAAACTAGTCAGAGAAAGACAAATATCATATGATTTCATTCATATGTGGAACTTGAGAAACAAAACGGATGAATACATGGAGAGGGGGAAGGAAAAAGAGAAGAAAGGGAAACAAACCACAAGAGGCTCTGAATAACAGAGAACAGAGTTGGTAGAGAGAGGTGGGTGGGGGATAGGACAGATGGTGATGGGCATCAGAGAGGGCACTTGTAGGGATGAGTCCTGGGTGTTGTATATAAGTGACAAATCCATGAATTCTGCTCCTGAAACCAATATTGCACTGTATGTTAACTGACTAGAATTTAAATAAAAAGCGAAAAAAAGAATAATCCCAAATACCTGTGCCTGTTATCTTTAAGGCACACACATAAATTGTTTACGTCCTATTTACATAAAAATCCAGTCAGGAGCATGTTCTGTCTTAGAGCAAAATCCTCAAACAAATAGATTTTTAGAATGTGCAACAGTTTATTTGATTCCAAAATGGATGAACCAGCAGAAGATAAAAAACAGGTAGCCCAGGGCTCAACGATAAGGAAATCTAGGCAGAGTGAGAGTTTGAAAAGGAATTTATTAATTGTTCACCTCTGGAGTTATTGTCTATACCAAGTTACACAATCAGAGCATATGATCATCCCTTGTAGGTTAACCTGTGTCCTTACAGGAGACCACAGGTCAATTTATGAACTCAAAGCTATGGGCCAAATCTGCCCTACTGCCTATTTGTGTAAATGAGGCTCAGTTGAGATGCCACCAGCCCCCTCACCAACACACAGTCCAGGGGTTGTACATGCAGAGTTCAGTGCTTGCAGATGCCTGGTACCTGCCCTTCACAGGGAATGTCTGCACGTAAGAAGTGTATTAACACAACGCAACATGGAGAACTTTTTCGGATCCTGATTTGAACAAACCAAAGAGAAAAGCCATCTAAGAGAATCTGAACATGGGCTGATGGATTATAATAAGGAAATGCTGTCCATTTTCTTTCTTAATTATTTATGTTTGCAATGATACGATGCCTGAGATTTATTTGTAAAAATTACAGGAAAAAAACAGTGGGAGGAAATATTTGAAACAGAATTGGCATGATGTGGCTGATTACTGATGTTTACTTGGATGTCGGTGGGGTTATCTTACCCTACCTCCGCTTACTGTGTCTGAAATGTTCATACATGGAGAACAGAAATTCTTTGTCCAGAATGTATTACTGATTTCTATCTTGATTTCATTTTTCTTAGACAAAATAAATGCTCTCATGCTTTTAAACTTTTGGAATGTGTTCAGACTCAATATATGGTCCACACGTTGTGAATGTTCTGTGTATGAAGTGACCGTGTGCCCTTGTTGGCGTGAGTGTTGTCTGCAAGTCCGAGGTGACTTTGGCTGTGGTGACCACATTTCCTGTCTGTCACCCACGTTCATTGTCTTCCGCCAGTGGCTCACCCAACTCCACTGTGGGTTTCTCTCGTTCCTTTGCTACTTGTAGATTTGGCTTCATAGTTTGAAGCGATGTTAGAGGAGGTATATGAATTCCAGAGTGTTCTAATTTTCAGGTTCCCGTTAAATATTTTAGCGTGATGAAAAGACCTTCCTATTCCTGGGAATCATTCTTCCCTGAAAGTCTCCATCACGTGATACGAGCACATGCCAGCTTTCTATTGCCTACCATCACAGGGTATGTCTTTTATAACCTTTACATTGCATCTTGTTTGTAGTTTTAATCTTAGTCTCTAAGAAAAATGCACTCTGGAGGCATCTGGCTGGCTCAGTGGGTGGACCATTTGACTCTGGATTTCAGGGTTGTTGGGTGTGAAGCCTACTTAAAAAAAAATAAAATTTAATTTTAAAAAAGTACTCTGAAAATATTTTTATTTATTTAGACAGCTTAGACCATTGACATTTATATAATTTATACATATAACTTATATAATGTAACTTGTATATAACGTTTACATAATCTATACCCATAATTTAAATAATATAATTTATATAATTGCTGGAGTTGGTGGCTACTACTTTCTGATGCAATTTGCTTGCCTTTTCTTGTACTGCATTTATATATTCATAATTAATCAAATAGTTGTATTATGACACTTTCCTCACCTTCAAGCTTGTTGGCAATACATTAATGTCTTATTATTTTAGTGGCTTAGACATTACAAGATACATCTTTGATTTCTCAAAGGCTGAGTTATTTTTTACCAATTTGTTTTCCCCATGAAATAATTTTGAGTGATTTCCAGTCTATGTTGTTAAATTAAAAAAAAAACAAGTCTTGGGGCACCTGCGTGGCTCAATTGGTACAACATTCCGCTTAAGCTCAGGTCATGATCTCACACTCGTGGATTCAAGCTCTGCATCAAGCTCTGTGCTGACAGTTCAGAGCTTGGACCCTGCCTGCTTCGGATTCTGTCTCCCTCTCTCTGTGCTCCTCCCCAACTCACACTCTGTTTGTCTGTCTCTCTCTCAAAAATAAACATAATTTAAAAAATGTTTAAACAAACAAAAAGAACACAAGCCTTAAGATAGGACCAAATCTTTCAGAGCTACCATGTGAAAATGACAGACTAATGATTTTAAAGGATGTTTTTTAGATTATACATTCCAATCCTATACAGTAAAATAAGAAATCAATAACAAAATAACAGCTAAAAATAAAATAGATAGCATTAACAAAATTATAGTCAACATTCCATGAGTTTGGAGTCCAAAAACCACATTCCTAAATAAATTCAAGTTACAGAATAAATAAAAATTAAATTTACAAAGCATTTATAACTAAATTTCAACAAAATATGAATAGAAATGTATGGATTGCTGCAGCACTTAAAGAGAATTTATAGATTTAAGTGTGTTTATTGGTAAATTGGAAGAACATAGGCTAAACATTGAAAATACCAAGTTAAGAAAAGTACAAAATAAACCCAAAGAAAGTAGAATAAAGGAGATAATAAAGATAAAAGGAGAAATTAAGTAGAACACTAACACAAAAATAGATTTGCTCAATAAAATAATAAGCTGATCCTTTAATAAAACTTAAAAAGTAGTAAACCTCTGGCTATTTACATGAGTCAGTATCATTAAGTTAAAAAATGACATATTATAAAAGAGATTTAATGCCACAACACATTATTTCAGAAGACTGTTGAGCCGATAACTTAAAAATCTAAATGTAATGAATAATTTTCTAGTGAAAAACATAAATTGTCAAAATTCACCTAGGAAGAAAAAAGCCTGGTTAGAACAATAATTTTTTTTAATGGCTCAGGATTACTAATGTCCAACAATGTACCCTCAGCATCACAAGGCTGGCTCTGTTCTATGTGGCTTCTGGAAAACTCAAAGAACCATAAATTTCAGGCTTATTTAATCTCTTCCAAATTTATAAGACATTGAAAATTGCCCCCACACGTTTTATGAGACTAGTATAACTTTGATGCACTAACACAGATGACATAAGAAAATGATATTATTGACCAACCTCCATAAACCCAAATACAGTTTTACATTTTACATAATTTTACAAAGGCTCTCAAAAGACATTTTGAATATAAAAGGAATATTCTAAAAAAATACATCACAGACACATCCAGCTTATTCCAGGAGCACAGATATTATTTCAAGATAGACAATCTATTGCCACAGGAACTACATAATAGGTTATAATAGGAGAAAAACAATACAATCTTTTCAGCAGTTGCATGTGGAAACAATGTGTACTTTCAGCATTTTAGCTGGGCAGTTTCTGACTTTTAAATCTGGCTACATCATGTGTTGAATGGAGGATGAGCAAAGAGGTTCTCATACAGTCATGGTGGGAGTTGAATCAATATTGCTACATGCAGAAAAATTTTGCAGTATCAGCTAATTTCTCTAGTTTCTAATGGGCATCTCCTTTACCAGAAGGATTCCACAGGTAGTTATCAGCCACAAAAAATCACTCACACAAAAGTACATAAAAACTGGCATCTACACACAAGAATGTTTATTGCAGCATTTTTGGAAATAATAAAAAAACTTGAAACAATATAAATATTTTTAACTTAATAAAATGGGATACATACATTCAATTAAATAATCTGAATGTCTTTGTGACTAGTTCTTAAACTAGTGTAAGTGATACGTGTAGTTTAATATTATTTATGGAAATTAAAACCACTAATATCTATATATTTTTCATTAAAATATTTTTAAATGTTTTTGGATAAATGCAAACAAACTGATAATTGTGGATACCTCTAGGGATGACTGATCAAAATGTACAGAATATATAGAAAATATAAAATTTTTTCATCTTATTGTAGACATAAGGATACCATTTTTATTAGTGCTTTCGTTTATTGTCTATTTGAAATTATAACATTTAAAATGATTTGGGTAATCATCCTGCTGATTAGGTATTTGGCTGTCCTAATCCATCAATAAAAATATTTTATTTAAATCGGACCACAGTTAACCCAATTCCATCAAATGTCAGTCAGATTCTATTATATGAACAGAGAAATACAAACACTAGTTTGTATGAACAACACCTAAGGCACTTTTTCAATGTCTTCTTAGTAGATCATGCTTTTTCCTCCAATGTGGTCATTTTTTTAAATCATTTTATTCAACTGACTATATTCTGCTAGAATTATTTATCTGTATTAAAACAACTGCTTAGGATTAATCTCTGTTAAAACCACTTATTTTTTTTCAAAACCACATTTATAAAACAATAGCACATTGTAAGTATGTCTAAGTGTGCTCTAGTATTAAAGCCAATAAGGGTCTTGATAATATTTTATAAGCCGATAACTATTGTGAATATAGGGAAAACATGGCTGATATTTTCAAATTTTAAAAATTATACCCAAATTTTCAGATACATTATTAGAAAGATAAAAACTTCATATTTAATATGAAGAAAAAATTTTTATAAATTCTATGAAATTATAATATCCATGAAAGGGAATGTTAAAATGACAGAAACACTTTTATTTATAAATAAATCTGCTTACTTTTGTGAGATTTAAATATTCACACTAAATGACAACACTTCAAATTGTGTTTATTTGTCCTCGATTCACGTATAGCACTAAGG
The DNA here is from genome assembly GCF_006229205.1 of Suricata suricatta. Lineage (NCBI taxonomy): Eukaryota > Metazoa > Chordata > Mammalia > Carnivora > Herpestidae > Suricata > Suricata suricatta. Next base: position 456,200 of record NC_043706.1, read on the forward strand.
GGTCCATCAAAGGAGATTGGGGGCTGCTTTGTTGTGACAAGAGATGCGTAGTAGAGAAATACTCCTCTCATGGCTTGCTCTCCTTGGAGGCTTTCTCTGTGGCTGGGAGAAATCAGAAAGCTCCCGGGTGCATGGAATTCCAGACGCCCTACTGAATGTGCGAGAGTCAACAATCCCTAATAAGACAAACCATCAGGTGGCAGAGGATTTGCAGGGCCCCCATCAGCTGAAGAGCTGCAGAGGGACCCTACCGCAGAGCCCGGTCCTCAGCTACACATGGTGCAGCAGCGACCCGCCCTCTGCCTCCTCCAGCCAGAGCTGGCTTCAGAGATGAGAAACTAAATTTGACACAACCGTTTGCTCATGGCGTTAGTTCATGACGAGGGCCATAACTCTGGGGTTCCTGGAAGTATGATTCGTGTGCACATGTACCTGTCTATAAATACATAATCATTTATTCATAGAAGTGTTACAAAATAGCCAGAAAAAGTCGTATAACAAGTCCGGAAAGGAGACTAGGACAGAAGGGCTTAGACTAGTAACTTCAGGATGCCATCGAAAGGAAATGTCACACCTGTTTTATGGAGGAGACGAAGCTGTGACCCCTAGACATGGGATGAGAAGCCCTAACGGACGTCCTCAGCACCAGGGGGACTGAAGGGTACATCTCATGGTTCTCCCTGGCGTGGGTCCCTCCACAGCAGTCTCCTCAGTGCCCACTGAACCTCCTTGTTTCTCAGCGTGTAGATGAGAGGGTTAAGCGAGGGTGTCACTACGGTATAGAAGAGGGTGAGGAATTTGCTGTGGTTCTGCGTGTACCTGCTCTTGGGTTGGATGTAGACGGAAATTATAGTCCCGAAGAACAAAACCACAACCAGCAGGTGGGACCCACAGGTCCCAAACGCTTTCCTCCTGCCTTCCACAGACCGTATCCTCAGCACGCTCCTGGTGATGCAGCCATAGGAGACCAGAATCAGCCCCAGCGGTATGACCACATAGAGGACGCTGGCTATGGAGAGCTCGTCCTCCAGGAAGGTGGTGTTCACACAGGCAATTTTAATCAGGGCGGGCTCCTCGCACATGAAGTCGTCTACCCTGTGGTGGCTGCAGAGGGGCAGCTGGAAGACGAGGATGGTCTGAAGTGTGGACTCCACAAAACCACTGCTCCAGGCCACAGCTGTGAGCTGCCGGAGCAGCCTGGGGTGCATGATGACACCGTAGTGCAGGGGGCGGCAGATGGCATTGAAGCGATCATAGGCCATCACTGTCAGGAGGATGCACTCGGTGGAGCCCAGCCCCAGTGCCACATAGAGCTGGAGCACACAGCCCGTGTAGCTGATGGTCTTGTCGGGGCCCCTGAGGTTCACCAGCATCTGCGGGACGATGCTTGTAGTGAAGCAGAGGTCTAGGAAGGACAGATTCGACAGGAAGAAGTACATGGGCGTGTGCAGCTTGGGGTTCAAGTAGGAGACAAGGATGATGGCCGTGTTCCCCACCAGCGTCAGAACATATATGATGGACACCGCCACGAGGAGGACCGTCTCCAGCCGGGGCTGCTCGGAGAAGCCCAGCAAGATAAACCCCGACGGGCTGCTGGAATTCGTCCCTTTCATTCCTCTCCCCTGAAGGTCCCCGTTCTTTGTCATTCCTGTTTCATTCCTGCGGGAAGAAAATCAGGTCTCATAACCACTGGAAAAATAACACAGTGAGTGAAACGAGCATCTGGACATTGGAATTAGAGAAACAACAAAGATAAAATTATGCAAACTAACAAATATAATAAGTTGACTTATATCCAGAAAGAAAGACAAAGAACATCACTTAGTCATAAGAACACTAAATATACTGAAAGGAAATGTACAAACATAGGAGAGATAATAGAATCATATACTAAACAACAATTGAAATTTATATACCAAACCAACTGAATATAAAACACACAGGCCATCAATACACATACTGTGATAAAGCAGAGGCATTGAAAAGATGATTGGTTTATACAGACAGACACATGCTAGACCACAGATGGAGCAGATCAATTGACAGATATGTGTAGTGAGCAAGGGTCTGACAGAAGGTGCACAGAAACAGAGATACGGAATTAGAATTCTCTTACAGCAGCCCTGAGACACAATTATCATTCACATTCATTGTATTTCTATGAAGCAAATAATTACTGAGCTGATAATAGCATTAGGGAAGTCTCTGTGATCTCCCTGTTTGAGCCACCGTTCTACTGTCTTTATGAATATTGCTGTCTAGACTAATTCACAGTCCCTAACAAACACACTCTCTCCCCAGTGGGTCCTAAGTCCACACGCTTTAATACGCTTTCACAGCAGGAGCGCACGAATTCAGCCATCTAATGCAATCTGCTGACGTTTCATAGAGTAAATGATGTAAACTGTCCCACTGTCCTCTATGCTATTAGCCTGCAGAGATTAGGAAGTGCAGTTATGAGCATCCATCCCTCTGAGCGGTCCGTTCTTGGGTTTCCAAAAGACTGGGCAGATGGATTACCCATGGGCTCAAACCGAAAGGGGTTTCTTACAGATAAAAACCAAACAAAACTCTCCAATGAAAATTCCTATTTTCTCTTAAGTATCCTGACCAGAAAATAAAAATGTATTTCTAGAAGCCTTTGGCCATTATAGCTGGTCTCAGGCAATTATCACACAATCCACTTTAAGGAGAATAAGTTGTTTATTTTCCTCGGTATCCATGGTAGTCGTCAGCTACAGTCTCAACTCTGGTTAAGTGACACTGTTGTGTTTTGGGTGAGTTCAGCCCTCCTCCAGAATTGTAACAAAGGAAGAAAACATACTTGTAGTCACTGTGTTTAGCATTTGCCTCCCTGGCCATATAGGTTGAAGGTAAAGTAAAACCCTGAATTGTGTGGTGCAGAATTGCCTGTGGGTTATCTGTGAGGTTTCCTCCCTAGACTGTAAAGAGGGAAAGCTCAGGGCTGCTCAGTCTACAAGAACCCAATGCCACTCTACATCATCACAGTTTTCTCCTGCGGTATTTCTGCTCCAAGAATAACCAATATTTACCCAGGTGAGTCCACAGACTCTCTCGTTTCACATTTCTGTTAACCACAATGCCAATAAGGAGATTTAGTCATTTTCCATGACTAAAAATATAGTGGATGTTGGGACATATGAGAGCCTAATTCTGTTCACTGCTAAAGGGAACCTTCTCTGGATGGCTTGGACCTTTAAAATAAATTTCCTTGATTTTTTTCCATACATGAGAAAAACAGCCCTACCATCCAGGGAGAATGTCCATCCAGTTGTAGAAGCTGTTGGAGGCAATGATGAAAAGTTCAGTCTTGATCAGAGTTCCAGAACAGGCAGCAGAGAAGCCGTGGGTGGCAGCCTGCAAACTCTGTCCCTCTTGGGTCTCCTGGCTCAGTCTCCCTGCAGGTGGATGGAGGTTGGTGAGTTCACTCCTTCCCAGGTAGCATCGGGTCTATATCACAGGGAGACACCCATCTCTGGAGAGAGAGGAGCCTCAGAGGTTTGCACTTCTGTGTCACTTGGAGGCAATCAATTCTATACCACTTTCTGGACACACACACACATGCGCTTTGCTGTGAAGGTATCCATACTGGGCACTCCACTATCATGATAGCCACCCCGTCACTGGCTCTGGGATGGAGGGGCAGTGAGAACAGTCTTCCGCTCTAGGCATCATGGAGTTTGCCAGCCAGAAAGGCCATGCACCTGCATCCAACACATGGCGTGCTGTCTGCTTGCTGCTAACAGTAAAATGCAAGAGGAAAGACATCAACTAGAGGTGAAGGAATCAGAACTTGAAGATTTTGGAAATCCTCATTTGTCCCGGGAGAAGCCAGGAATCAAGACAGGATTACACCAGCAGAGACACTGGCAAGTTGGACCAATGGGGACAGAGATGAACAAAACAAGGCAAGGTTGTCAGACTCCTGGGATTCTATGCTCTGGGAAATAGGGCAATAGGGCTGTGAACGTGTTTTCTCCTTCAAAAGAAGTGAAGAATGACCCTGAAGACAGATCAGAGCTCAGGGAGGCTGGCTGGAGGAGGTGGGCACAGCATCCCCTGTGCAGCCTCAAAGGGTGGGAGCAGCTCTGAGGTGGACGCTGTCCATCAGGGCTCAGCACGGCAGACACGGGGCCAGCATGACGCCCTCATGGGCATGGAGGCCAGAGCTCATGACAAAGAGGATTATTCAGAGCCTTAAAATTGACAGGAGTTTGTCTCCTGTTTCCTTGGCACTCAGGCTCCAAGTGAGGTGCATGGAACCATCTTTGAAGCCACAAACAGTCAACTGGAATCGGGGACCGTCTGTTTCCTTTGCCGGCAACGGCATTGCTCCTGGTGACAGGGTTGATTTATAATTGCATTTGGAATGTGTGGGTTTTATTCAGGTCATGATTCCATGGACATGATTGCTATTAAAAATAAATCGTAAAGATTTGGCCAAAATAATAGTAATAAAAGTATGTAAACTGTGCTACTCTCTGGAGGTGATGGAAATACCTGCTTTGTGCTCGCCCTGGGTCTGAGCACTTGTTGAAATGGTTGAAATAATTCTAATCATTAAAGGTAAAAACATCAAGCTGGGATAAATTAGTATATCTGTTACACATTGTTGGGAACATACAGAATATGAGAATATTTCAGCCCAAACCTGCCTTCCCCGGCCGGCGCCCTGGCTGGCCCAGCTCCAGTGTGCAGGGCAGCACAGACCTAGTGGCCTGGGCTCTGCACAATGTACTCAGCATGAAGGCCAGCGCGTCCAGCCACCTGACCCTGGAGGCACTTAGGTGCCTGAGCACCCCAGGCCAGTGAGGGTCCTCACCTGCATGATGGTGGTAACACCGGCTCCTAATCTACCCGCTGCTGTGACAAGGAAATGTGATGTTAGCCCAAAGCCACTTACGTATTAATAGAACCACCAATAAGAAGTCTACCTGTAACCACACACATGCTCCCAAACCTCTGGGCACTTGTTGACCTTCCTCACCCATATAACGTTCTGCCTCAGACCTTCCGTCACATCTAAGGCCATTGGGGACAGAGATGAACAATTCCCCAGCCCAGCATAACCCCTGCTAATTCCCCAGCCCAGCATAATCTCTGCATGGGCTGGGGGGACGGGCGCATAGGCCCTGCACATGCACTGAGACCCAGCAGCATCCCTGTGCTCCCACAGCCTCCATCACCCTCCTCTCCTGTCGTCGCCCTAATTCACATGCTCTTTCCACTCTAATGCAGTTGCCAGAGGCCTGACCGTGACAGGAGTCAGAAGGGTAGTGTGTTCTGAAGGTCAGATGTCATGACCTCAGCTAGGCGGCAGCCCCTCAGCTTTCCAGCAGAGCCCACCCTGCCACCCCAGAAGCTCGGCGGTCACACTCCAGCCCAGAATAACAGCCACACTTCTAAAGTCTCCAAGCTGTTTCTTTCAGATCTTATTTTTGCTCCATGATAAGTCTGATTATTCTGTGAGGATTATTTTACATTCATGACCTGACTACTCTCACTGAAATGGCCCCTGGTGATTAACAAATAAACAAGTTCCAGGTTCTCCACTATTTTTATTTAATTTATCTCTTCTACAACATGCCCTTATTCATCCTATGTTCAGTTAATATTTAAACACTCAGGAGTTTCTGAATATTTTTTCCTTTCATTGAGCTTATGAACCACACACCTTATCTAGTTCTAAGTCTCACTAAGGCTCATCTTTGCAAACATGTCCTTATTGCCTGGTCATGACCTCATCCTCTAAACTTCCTGATCATCTTTCATGTGCTAATCCACTGATGTGTGAGAAGAAAGGATCTTCCAAGGAATTCACATCTCTATTATAGCTAGGGGAGACGCTAGGCAGGAAGAACTCCAGGGATAAAAGGACCCTCACAAAAGGACTCCTGTAAAGTAAACTGGTGCAGCCTCTCTGGAAAACAGTGTGGAGGCTCCTGAAAAAACTATCAATAGAACTCCCTTATGACCCAGCAATAGCACTGCTGGGGATCTACCCAAGGGATACAGGAGTGCTAATGCATAGGGGCACATGTACCCCAATGTTCATAGCAGCACCATCAACAATAGCCAAATCATGGAAAGAACCTAAATGTCCATCACCTGATGAGTGGATCAAGAAGATGTGGTTTGGAGGGGAAAGGGCAAGATGACGGGGAAGTAGGGAGCTCTGTAGTCTTCACCCACCTGCATCTATTAAATTGAGAAGGACAATACTCTGATATGCAAGAGTACAAGGAGAACACACAGTCTCCAGAAAGAAGACAACCCCAAAGATGCCTGAGTGAGTGAGTGTGAACTGGGGAAATTAAAAAAAGGCTGACCCTGGAGGTGCAGAGGGGAGGGAGCCCCAGGCCAACACAGGGAGAGCATGCAGGCCCTGGAGAGACAAGGGGAAGAGAAAGAGAGACTGAAATGCTCATAGAACTGTCTCTAGAGGAGAGATAAAGAACTCACCCCAAGATGGAGAGAAATATTGTCACCCCATATGTAACCACTAGGAGCGAGGAGAGAAATCCAGACCATCTTGCTGGCGCATTCTTCCTTGTGCTCAGTGGCAGTAGTACCCACTCCAGGTGGCAACAGGAGAAACAGCCCTCATCCCTTCCCCCTACATGATCCCGGCAGGGAGGCCGGCCGCCAGTGGGAGTGCATCTCATCTCCAGCCATGGCATTAAAGTGCATGGAATAGGATCCAGAAGCGAAGCAGAGATTGGAAAGTGTGGCTTGGCTCGCCAGGGGCACAGGGAGATGGGACTCAAAAGAGCGGTTGGTAACGCTTGGTTCCAGCAGAGCTTGGGGCCCCGCCATTCTTCTCCCTGCAACCACCAAGGAGGGGCCTCAGAGAGCAGCCCCCAAGACCTACCTACACCAAACCATGCCCATCCGCACAGGAGAGAAGCCCCCTCCCCCCTTTCCCTTTCTTCTTCTTTGTTTTCTCTTGTCATCCAGATATATTTTCCCTTATCTCATTCTTATCTCTCCCCTTGGCTGCTTATATGCTTTTAGACTCTGCATAGTCTTTTATTGTCTCTGTCCTCCCCCCCACCCCCGTTTTTCTTTTCTTCTTTTTCCTTTCATTCCTTTCCTTTCCTTTCCTTTTCTTCCTTTCCCCTTTTGGATTGCTTTTTTGTTTGATTTGTCTGTGCGTTTGCATGCTTTTGTTCCCTGTGTGTTTGTCTGGTTTTTTTTTCATGGCTACCTCAAGAAACAAGCAAAGTACACATGGTAGAGAGTCCCAAGTATCACTGAGTAGGAAAATAAAATAATCAGAGGTACAACAAGAGAAACCGAGAGACACCACTAAGAAAACACTTCTTGAAAGGACAGGCCCTGGACAGTCAATTAGCCTATTAATAGAGCAATATAACAGGTACACAGTGCATAATGAGATTTTAAAACTGACAAGAGACAGAAAGCTAACCAGGATGACAAAACGAAAGAATTCTCCTCTAAAGAAATTCCAGGTAGACATCACAGCCACAGAACTGCTCAAAACAGACACAAGCATCATAACTGAACAAGAATTTAGGACAGTTGTCATATAATTAATCACTGGGCTTGGAAAAAAGCATCAGAGAAGCTATTGATACAAAGACTAGGGACCTTCAAACTAGCTGCAATGAGTTAAAATAAAAGGCTATAAATGAGGTGCATAATAAAATGGAGGTGGCCACTACACAGATTGAAGAGGCAGAGAGGAGATTAGATGGATTAGAAGACACAAGTATAGCAAAAGAGGAAGCCGAGAAAAAGAGAGAGAGATTGATCCAGGAGCAGAAAAGGAGAATTTGAGACCTGAGTGATACAATCAAGCAGAACAATATCCTTATCATAGGAATTCTTGAAGAAGAAGAAAGAGAAAAAGGTGCTGAAGGGGTACTTGATCAAATTATAGCTGAGAACTTCCCAAATTTGGGGAAAGAAATAGATATTGAAATCCTAGAGGCACAAAGAATCCCCTTAAGATGTAACCTGAATCGACCTTTGCCACGACATATAGTGAAACAGGCAAAATAGAAAGATAAAGAGAGAATTCTGAAAACATCTAGGGATAAAAGGGCCTTAACAAACAAAGGGAAACCTATCAGAGTGGTTAGAGACCTATCTACTGAAACTTGGAAGGCCAGAAAGAAATGGCAGGAAATCTTCAATGTGATGAAGAGAAAAAATATGCAGCCAAAAATTCTTTATCATCGTGCCTGCCATTCAAAATAGAAGGAGAGATAAAGGTGCTCCCAAATAAATAAAAATTGAGAGAATTCATCACCACCAAACCAGCCCTATAAGAAATCCTAAAGGGACTCTATAAGGAAAATGTTGCAAAGAATACAAGGTACCAGAGACACCACTACAAACATGAACTCTACAGAGAACACAAAGAATTTAAACCCACATTTTCAATAATAACTCTGAATGTAAATGGACTGAATGCTCCAATCAAACAACACAGGGTAGCAGATTGGATAAAAACCCAAAATTGATCTATTTGCTGTCTACAAGAGACTCATCTTAGACCTGAAGACACCTTCAGATTGAAAGGAAGGGGATGGAGAAATATCTATCATGCAACTGGAGGTCAAAACAAAGCCGGAGTAGCCATATTTATATCAAACAAACTGGACTTTAAAGTAAAGGCAGTAACAAAAGATGAAGAAGGACATTACATAATGATTACAGGGTCTCTCCATCAGGAAGACCTAACAATTATAAACATCTATGCGCTGAATTTGGAAGCACCAAAACATAAAATAACTAATCACTAACAGAAATAATCTTATTTATCAATGTGCTTATTGCAGGGGAGTTTAATACTTCACTTACAGCAATAGAAAGGTCAACCAGACAGAAAATAACTAAAGAAACAATGGACCTGCACGGCACATTGGAACAGATGGAATTGATAGATATATTTAGAACTCTGCATCCTGAAGTTAGGGAATTCACTTTCTTCTCGAGTGCACATGGCACATTCTCCAAAATAGACCACATATTGGGTCACAAAGCAGGCCTCCATAAATACAAACTAATTGAGGTCATACCATGCACATTTTCAGATCACAATGCTATGAAGCTTTAACTCGATCACAGGAAGAAGTCTGGAAAACCTCCAAAACCCTGAGGTTAAAAACCACCCTATTAAAGAATTAATGGGCCAATCAGGCAATTAGAGAAGAAATTTAAAAATATATGGAGACAAATGAAAATGAAAATACAACAATCCAAACTCTCTGGGACGCAGCAAAGGCAGTCCTAAGAGGAAAGTATATTGCAATACATACCTATTTCAACAAACTAGAAAAAGTGCAAATTCAAAATATAACAATGCACCTAAGGAAAGTAGAAAAGGAGCATCAAGAGCATCCTAAACCCAGCAGAAGAAGAAAAATAATAAAAATCAGGGCAGAAATAAACAATATAGAATTTAAAAATAAAAAACAGTTGAGCAGATCAATGAAACCAAGAGTTGTTTTTTTGAAAAAATAAACAAAATTGATAAACCTCTAGCCAGGCTTCTTAGAAAGAAAAGAGAGAACACCCAAATAGACAAAATCATGAAGGAAAATGGATCTATTATAACAGATCCCTCAGAACTACAAGCAATCATCAGAGATTACTATGAAAAATTATATGCCAACACACTGGACAATCTAGAAGAAATGGACAAATTCCTAAACACACACACTACCAAAGTTCAAATGGGAAGAAATAGAAAATCTGAAAAGACCCATAACCAGTGAAGAAATCGAATCCATTAGCAAAAATCTCCCAATGAATAAAAGCCCAGGGCCAAGTGGTTTCCCAAGGAAATTCCACCATTTATTTTTTCCTGTTTTTTTATTTATTTTTGAGAGACAGCAAGAGCAGGGGAGAATCAGAGAGAGAGAGAGAGAGACAGAATCTGAAACAGGCTCCAGGCTCTAAGCTAGCTGTCAGCACAGAGCCCGATGTGGGGCTTGAACCCACGAACCGTGAGATCATGACCTGAGCCGAAGCCAGATGCTTAACCAACTGAGTCACCCAGGCGCCCCTCTACCAGATATTTAAAGCAGAATTAACACCCATCCTACTCAAGCTATTCCAAAAAATAGAAATAGAAGGAAAACTTCCAAACTCATTCTATGAAGCCAGCATCACTTTGATTCCCAAACCAGACAGAGACCCAACAAAAAAAGAGAAGTACAGGTCAATATCCTTGATGAATACAGATGCAAAAATACTCAACAAGATACTAGCAAATTGAATTCAACAGCATATAATAAGAATTATCCATTATGATCAAGTGGGATTCATTCCTGGGTTACAGGGCTGGTTCAATATTCGCAAATCCATCAATGTGATACATAACGTTAACAAAAGGAAAGACAAAAACCATATGATCCTGTCGATAGATGCAGAAAAAAATAAAACATCTCTTCTTAATAAAAACCCTTGAGAAAATTGGGAAATAAGGAATTTACTTAAACACTATAAAAGTGATTCATGAAAAGCCCATAGCTAATATCATCCTCAATGGAGAAAAACTGAGAGCTTTCTCCCAGAGATCAGGGACACGACAGGGATGTCCACTCTCACCACTGTTATTTAACATAGTGCTGGAAGTCCTAGCATCAGCAATCAGACAACAAAAGGAAATAAAAGGCATCAGAATCAATAAAGAAGAAGTCACACTTTCACTTTTCATGGATGACATGGTACTCTATATGGAAAATCCAATTGACTCCACCAGAAGCCTTCTAGAACTGATCCATGAATTCAGAAAAGTTGCAGGGTACAAAATCAATGTACAGAAATCAGTTGCATTTTTATACACCAATAATGAAGCAACAGAAAGAGAAATCAAGAAACTGATCCCATCCATGATTGCATGAAAAACACAAAATACCTAAGACTAAACCTAACCAAAGATGTAAAAGACCTGCAGAATGAAAACTATAGAAAACATATGAAAGAAATTGAAGACACAAAGAAATGGAAAAACAAGCCATGCTCATGGATTGAATGAATAAATATTGTTAAAGTGTCATTACTAACCAAGGCAATACACATATTCATTGCAATCTCAATTAAAATTGCACAAGTATTCTTCTCAAAGCTAGAACAAACTATCCTCAAATTCGTATGGAACCACAAAAGACCCCAAATAGCCAAAATAATATTGAAGAAGAAAACCAAAAGAGGAGGCATCACAATCCAAGACTTTAGCCTCTATTACAAAGCTGTCATCATGAAGACAGCATGGTATTGGCACAAAATCAGGTGCATAGACCAATGGAATAGAATAGAGAACCCAGAACTGGGCCCACAAATGTATGGCCAATTAATCTTTGACAAAGCAGGAAAGAGTATCCAATGGAAAAAAA
>NC_043706.1:467689-468729 GCF_006229205.1 Suricata suricatta
AAGAAAACCAAAAGAGGAGGCATCACAATCCAAGACTTTAGCCTCTATTACAAAGCTGTCATCATGAAGACAGCATGGTATTGGCACAAAATCAGGTGCATAGACCAATGGAATAGAATAGAGAACCCAGAACTGGGCCCACAAATGTATGGCCAATTAATCTTTGACAAAGCAGGAAAGAGTATCCAATGGAAAAAAAACCAGCCTCTTTAACAGATGGTGCTGGGAGAACTGGACAGCAACTTGTAGAAGAATGAAACTAGACCACTTTCTTACACCATACACACAAATATACTCAAAATGACTGAAGGACCTGAATGTGAGACAGGAAACCATCAAAATCCTAGAGGAGAAAGCAGGAAACAGCCTCCTTGACCTCAACCACAGCAATTTCCTACTCGTCATATCCCCAAAGGCAATGGAATCAAGAGCAAAAATGAACTATTGGGATCTTATCAACATAAAAATCTGCACTGCAAAATGAACAATCACAAAAACCAATAGGCAACCGACAGAATGGGAAAAGATAGTTGTAAATGGCATATCAGATAAAGGGCTAGTATCCAAAATCTACAAGGAACACATCAAACTCTACACCAAAAAAATGAATAATCCAGTGAAGAGATGGGCAGAAGTCATGAAGAGACACTACTCCAAAGAGGACATCCAGATGGCCAAAGGCACATGAAGCAATGCTCAGCGTCACTTATCATCAGGGAAATCTAAATCAAAACCACACTGAGATCCACCTCACACCAGTCAGAGTGGCTAAAATGAACAAATCAAGAGACTATAGATGCTGGGGAGGATGTGGAGAAATGGGCACCCTCCTACACTGTTGGTGGGAATGTAAACTGGTGTGGCCTCTCTGGAAAACTGTGTGGAGGCTCCTCAAAAAGCTATCGATAGAACTCCCTTATGTCTCAGGAATAGCACTGCTAGGGATCTACCCAAGAGATACAGAAGTGCTGATGCATAGGGGCACATGTGCCCTAATGGTCATAGAAGCACTTTCTACAATAGCCAAATCATGGAAAGAG
>NC_043706.1:468829-488424 GCF_006229205.1 Suricata suricatta
GTTACAGGGTCACTGTGTGTTCTAAATGGAAAGACCGTACGATTTTGCCCAGGCATGGAGTTTAAGAAACACAACAAATAAACACAGGGAGAAAAGAGAGAGAGACAGAGAGACAGAGAGAGAGACAAACCAAGAAACAGACTCTCAACTACAGAGAACACGCTGATGGGAGGCGGGGAGATGGGGGAGACAGGCACGTGTCAGGATGAGCTGTACGGATGAAAGCACTATGTTGTGCACCTGAAACTAATGTTGCATGCATGTTAACTAACTGGATTTTTTTAATCTTGGAAGAAAAAATAAATGCATCACATGAATTTATATCATTAATAAGCTAGTGGACTAAAAGAGTTAACTAATCCATAAAAGAAATACTTTTGAAATTATGTGTGCATAATGATTAAACATTTAGAACCTAGATACTATGGCTTTCAAGAACCAAATGTTTGCCATTTTGTAGGAAAAAGAACCCCTATCTGAAACCTCCAGGAGCGGGCTGTCATTTATATAACAAATACCCTTGAGGACAAAGGTTCCCCCACCAGTTCAGCCGGTCAAGTGTCTGACTCTTGGTTTCAGCTCAGGTCATGACCTCATGATTCTGGGTTCAAGCCCCACATCAGACTCCAGCTTTCAATTTGGGATTCTCTGTCTCTCTCTCTGTCCCACCCCCACATTCATGCTGCCTCTCAAAATTAAACTTAAAAGAAATCCTTGAGGAAAAGCCACTTCAAACTTACCTTTGAAGAACTGAAACAGTATTTACATATATTAAGTATCAATGTTGCCGAATCCTCATTTAGATGGTTTCTCATAGGCTACAGACTGAGAGCATTGTATCCTTCTGACAGCTCTTTCTTCCTTATTTACCTTTTTAGTGTGATAACTTTACCTTGGCTCCTGACACTTCTGTCTCAGGAAAACTGCTTCTCAGCGAGCCTCCATGAGCCCCTCTGGTCCACCTGCTCGTGCGTCTGCAGGACCCTCGTTCCCCCGTGACGCCCTCCCATCACTGTGACTTCTCTGCAGACTGCTCTCCCTCCTTCCCGCTGCCCCACCTGTTCCCAACAACGCCTCCCCAGCTGCTCCTGCTTTATACCCTCCCCGCCAATATCCCAACAATGCCTGGCCACCACTATCTAACAACTGTCTCCTGTTTATCACAGGAAAAGCTTTCATTCACCTTGCAGCGCACTCTGAACAGCATGGATCAGAGAATCTGGACTTTAAGTGCACAGCTTCCTTTTTGAGCCTGTCTGGTTTTTGTTTTTATTTTTATTGATTTACGTCCAAGTTCACTTTTGCAGAGGAAAGGAATTAGCTTATGAGGTCAGGTCAAGGTGAAAAGGGGTGTGGGTTTGTGTGGCCAGCTGCAGGCGGTCCCACTTCCCAGGCTCCCTTGTTTGCAGAACTTGGTTGCCTGGGTGGCGCAGTCGGTTAAGCCTCCGACTTTGGCTCAGGTCAGATCTCACATTTGTGGGTTCGAGCCCCGCATCAGGCTCTGTGCTGACAGCTAGCCCAGAGCCTCGAGCCTACTTCTGGTTCTGTGTCTCCTTCTCTCTCTGCCCCTCTCCCTCTCATGCTCTGTCTCTCTCTGTATCAAAAATAAATTTAAAAATTAAAGAAAAAGAACTTGGTTCTTAGTTTCAGTCATCTTGTCCTTCTCTTGCTGCACTTGTAACCCTGCTCCTCCGTTTTCGCCAACAGAGAGTAAATCCCTGACCTTTAGACCCCTCCCTCCTTCAGCCCTCAGCAAACGCAGAGCCCCCTCTGCCCCGTGCGTCCCCTCTCCAGAAAAGCGAGGAATAAGACTTGTTTCCCATGGCCGTGCCTACAGGCATCTTGCAATCATAGGAACCGCAAAGCCCTGTCTGACCACAATGTTGGTTATTGATAGGCTGAGACCAGCACAAAACAGTAAGAAAATGGCCTGGCAAGAAGTGATCAATAAATATCAGTCAGAGCTTTTCAGTCTTCTCATCATAGTATTCCTCCTATTTGGATCTAATATATGCTTATCATTTTCAATCATTCCAACACGAAATCTTACCTACTCACTAGTTAGATGCCTACTTACGCTTACATCTGAATGGAAAATCAATCACCTGAAAATATGGGGAAAATTAGTTAATCCTTTTTGTGTCTCTATAATATGGAAAAAACATATGATTATGATTTATTTTTCTCTGCATATTTATAGAAAGTGTGACACACATTTTTAAAAAACATATTTATTTTGAGAGAGAGTGTGAGGGGGGAGGAGCAGAGAGGAGAGAGTCCCAGCCGGCTCCACGCTCAGTGAGGAGCCTCACGGCTCGAACACACGTCTGTCCCTGAGATCGCAACCTGAGCTGAAATCAAGAGGCAGACACTCAACCAACTGAGCACCCTGGGCGCCCCTATTTTTTTTTTTGACACACAAACTTTTAAAGGTGGTAACTGAGCTGAAGTTGTCATTGCCAGAAAGCATCTAGTATTCACTGTGTTTGGAGCTGCTTTCTACAGGAAAACTGCCACTACTATTAATGTGGTCAACAATGAATTTGAAGCAGTTAAGCTATAAAGTAAAAATATCCTCTCCAGTGTTTACTAATAAAATAGAGGCTGAAATGTAGCCATTGGAAAATGGCTATTACTGTTCAAAAGCAACATATAATATTCTTACATATTTTTTCTCTTGAGAAACAGTTAAAACCAACTTAAGGTCATAATAGATAAAAAATAAAACAAGAAGGCAAGATACTGAATGCCTGTGTGTTTCAGGAATTCATAACACAGTATAGATCTCCTGACCACTGAATAGCCGCTAGGACCCTAGGAGAAAGAAAAGATTCAAACTTCAACGTTGAAGGTTGGCCATTTGTTCCTGCAAGAAAAAGATCTTCCCTTTCCAGACATCCACCGATAGATTGTGAGCTCGAATCCCAACTTCCTAGAACTGAGTCAGAACTAGGTCTAGGGGTTTTGAAGTGGACTGTCCCATGTCGTTAGTCCAAACAAAATAGAACAACACAAAAAACAGAGTTAAGACACAGACCAAGGAATTAGTCCTCCTGGCCAACAGAGGAGACTTTGCGCGCTTTCCAAAGAAAAATATGTAGGGTAAAGACCCCAAATTCCCGTAAGAAAATCCCTAAATGTAGTCACAACAAAAATCATACTTAGACAAACGAACGCACAGAGAGACATACACAAGTGTCTCCAATAAAAATGAAACCCTACTGCTGCCACCAGTAGGATTCCTAACAGAGAGACAAGGGGACCCAGTCTTTTTCCGTCGCCTGTGCGATCGATTCCGACTTACTCCAGAGTATGTCACCGCTCAATCGTGTATTCTCTGGGGTCCCTGCAAACGCCACGAGACTGGAACTCTCTCTCAAAACTTACACAAATGCGAGTGAGTACCCTACCTACACCTGTATCTCCAACAGATGCCACACTTGCCACTCGTATGCAAACAGGTAACGCGACGCTTGCCCATGGAATTCAGACACTTTGCCTCCCTCCCGAGGAGGACTTACACAAAGCACACAGAGAAACATACACACAATGGGGTCACACTGCTGCCACCGGAGGAACCCCCAGAAGTACCACACTATAAACAGATGCACAGACAGACACAAGTTGGCTCTATGACCAAGCCAAGGGCACCCAGCTTTCCCTTGTGCCGCCGGTGTACAACCTGTTCCAGAGAGCTACCAGATTCCTGGCAAGAGGAGACTTACTTACCCCAGCCCCAGTTTCCCCCTGCCAGCAGGCCGGTTTGACACCAGAGCCACGGAACCTGCCCTCACCCGTGTATCCTCTGGAGTCCGTCCAACAAGAGGAGACCTGCCCCAGTCTTCCCCTGTACCTAAAGGGGTCACACTGCTGCCACCAGTGGGGGCCCCCTGGACCAAAGGGGTCAAATTCCGATTGCCCCCTTGGCCCCCTGGGCTTCAACAAATGCCAGGGGCTGGATCCCTCCCCGGACTTTTAATCCTCACCCTTGAATGAACACTGTTGCAACCAAACCACAAGAAGCTCCACGGGCTGAATCCCTCCCCAGTTTTGCCTCAGAGCGAATGAAAAAGGGGTGCCGGGGGCTGAATCCCTCCCTGGACCTGTGGGTCCAAGACATCTCCTGGCACCCATGGCCTCGAGATTTATGCGACATGTCCGCCTGGCTCCTTTGAGGCCTTCAACAAACACCTGGGGGCTGGATCCCTCTCCGGTCTTTTAATTAGATGCACAACAGAACAGACACAAGTATGAAGATATACATACAGAAAGACAAGAAATGAGTGCACTCACCAGCCGGCGATTAGACCCAATGTGTCGGGGTCCCAGGGGCTCTGGGGGGGGGGACTTTCCGGCCAATGCCCCATTATGTTATGTTGGGGCCCAGTAGGCCAAAAAACCTCCCGCATAGCGACCATTGACGGCTCTGCTTCTGGGGCACAGGAGAACTATTTGGGAAGTTGCCGAACAAGTCGAAAGACTGTGAAGCAACATTTGGCCTCCTGAGCTGCACATGTGGCTTCTGTTTAACCTGTCTATGATTTTCTCGTTGCTTTGCAAAAGCAAAAAGGCATATACTTTTAAGTTTTGAATCAACTTGGGTCAATTTGTGACACCAGCTTTCCCTTACATTATTTCTGTTCCCAGCTCATTGCCTGCTGTTGGGGACAAACACAATCCTCTGTCTAAAATTAACCTTTTAGATAATAAGCATCTTGCCTAGACATAACTGACAAAGGGCCTTGAAGAAAAGAAGGTTCTTTGAAAGAGACTCCCTCATTCCTGTTTTTTTATTTCTATTCTCACAGCTGTTCTCTCCTCTGATAAAAAAATGATCCTTCCCAGAACAAGTTTTTACTCTTTCAAGGACCATACACTATGTAATCATTAAAGAAAAACTGTAATCACCTATGGTATATAAGACACTGATTTTTTTTTTAATGTTTTATTTTCTATGTTTGATACAGAGAGAGACAGAGCATGAGAGGGGAAGGGGCAGAGAAAGAAGGAGACACAGAACTGGAAGCAGGCTCCAGGCTCTGAGCTAGCTGTCAGCACAGAGCCTGATGCGGGGCTCGAACCCACGAACGTGAAATCTGACCTGAGCTGAAGTCAGAGGCTTAACCGACTGAGCCACCCAGGCGCCCCTGACTTTCTTAGTAAAGTGTGACTTTACCACCATTCACATTGTCTGTCTTCTTTCTTATAGATATTGTGCCGACACCAACCGCAGACTCAGAGACCCTTAGACTGGGGTGCGTGGGCTGGTCCCCCACAATGTTATGCCCAGATTTGTAATATCGTCCCCAAAAAACCAGAAACTGCCAGGGAGACTGAGTCATGCATGCAAAAGCAAAGGGCATTATTATTACAGGCTTACAGACTTCACCATTGCAGTGGATCCATGTGGAGAGCCCCAAACAAAGGTGGGGTAGGGCCTTTACGGGTTTGGGAAAGGGAAGTTACAGGAAATTGTGACATAGGTACAGTGACCCAATCACTATCACCTATAAATACTGGCAGTAATTTTAACCATACATTGATATTTTTGGTGGAAGCCAATCACAATATTTAGAGTATTGACCAATTACAGAGTGGGCCCAGGATCCTCACGTAGGGTGTGACTAGCCTTCTAGGCCTGCTCTTAGACATGTTAAGGGTGTTAGCTGGCCTTTACTGATTGGGTATTACAAGGGTTGTCCCTCCTTCCTCAGGCAATGTGTGCCCTTCTATTGTCTAATGATTCTGAGAAGCCAAATTCAGACCTGCGTCCTTACAGAATATACATCAGGAATAAAATTGATATGACATATTATGTTTTTTTATGTACAAATATTCATTGAATAAAAAGTGGAGATGCATTTTTTGAGCTTAGCACAAATTTTTCTGTTTTATCCTCATAACCAGCAACCTAAACAGATTTTTAAGCAGAGCTCTGATTAGGCACACTAAACTGAACAAAAATGTTTATTCCCATTCCTTCCTAAACACCATAAAAATCACACTAAATAAAATCTGATGTGAACCGGGGCACATGGGTAGCTCAGTTGGTTAAGAGTCCAATTTGGGCTCAGGTCATGATCTCTCTGGTGCGTGAGTTCGAGCCCCTGTCGGGCTCTGTGCTGACAGCTCAGAGCCTGGAGCCTGCTTCAAATTCTGTGTCTCCCTCTCTCTCTGCCTGCCCCTCCCTGCTCATACTCTGTCTCTGTCTCTGTCTCTCTCTCTCTCTCTCTCTCTCTCTCAAAAATAATTAAATGTTTAAAAAAACTTAAAAAACTGATGTAAATCTATAAGACAAGCAGGCTGGAGAGGGTCCGACAGCCAAGAAGAGATGAATAAACTTTTTGAAGACAGCAGACAGAAGTGCAGAAGCCAAGAATGGGGGAGAGGGTGAAGCCTGCTGCTTTCAGAGGACCTGGACGGGTGGCAGGAGCAGGAGCTGGAGTTCCAGGGCAGCCTGCTTGGGGGGAGTGGTGCGGGCAGGTGCCAGCACAACACTCGAGACAGCCCGGTTTAGAAATGAGCCCGGAAGGCAGCCTGTGACATGATAAAGATGACGGAGGCAGACAGTTGTCCTGGGGGGCTGTCCATCCGGTTCACACGTCGTGCCTCTCGCTGCCCAGAGGTGTGACGGAAGGAAAGGAAAGGCTAGTGTAGAAGGGACGGGGTCAGAAACCTGTGCCGACTGTTTGGTCTGATGGCTCGCTGTGGGGTGTTGACAGGTGACGCTCAGCAAGCAGCTTGGAGGGAGAAAATCTACATCACATTCGGAAGCATTTGTCTTGGTCCTTGTCCACCTGTCTGTGATCTTGGGCAAGTTCTTTGATTTTTCTGAGTTTGGGGATTGCCATCAGCTAAGTATGAATGGTTAAAATGTGTTTCCCTAATTTGTACAACAGCTATGATTACCAAGTGAGTTAACATATATCTTACATTTATTAAATACTTTGTATGATAAATTAAGGAAAGAGTTAAAATGAAGAGCCATTATGAGAGGGAAACATGAAAAAATCAAATTTAGAGAGATTAATTTTGTGACTGTATGAAGTTGTCCTATTTTTCTCAGAAAAGTGAACATATGTAAGGAGTAATTTTACCTATTTCATAATCGATATTACAAAAATCCTCTTGACAACCACTAAAACCAAGTCTTGTTGGAATGGACTTGTTTTCCTCTGAGGTGACTCTCTGAATTCACCCAAAGTCTGTTCATGATTGGAAACTGTCCTGATTGCTTCTGAAGCGGTCTCACCCACTGGTCCCTCTGGCTCCTCTGTCCAGGGCGTGTTGGCGGAAGATGTTAATTATGTGGAGTCTCAGAGGCTCACAGGGACTCACAGCATGAAGACTCAGGGGAAGGAGCCCTATGGGGCTGCGGGGTCTGGACATGGCCATAACTGGGAGTTCGTAGGTGAGGGGAGTGGGGTTGGCACTGCACAGAGCCCGGAGGAAATCCAGACAGCAGACCAGGGCCTGGGTGTCACATCTGACCCTGAGGTAAGTCTTCCGCACCAGCCCCTCTCCCTCCCAAGCAAACAACCCAACAGATCTTACAGCCCGGCACCAGGCCAACGCTGCAGGGGCTTGGGGAGGGAAGAGCCAAACTCAGAGGGCACCTTGCTTTGCTGCTCCATACAGTTGAGGAAAGGAACATTCAGGGATAGAACTATAGAGTAAAAAAAAAAAACCAATTAGTTGAAAAATATTGATTTCACAGCCAGTTATATTTTTGTTTGAGAGAACAATAAAATTAAGAAAATCTTAAGGATGTAGGATTCAAAATCATATATTATTCAAATCTTTGCTTCTGAATTTACCGGATTTATGTACTTGGGAAAGTCCTTTGTGGCAGTGTTTTCTCTATTCTATCATTTAAAAAAGCATTCTTACTTTCGGGGATTATTCTGAGGACAAACCAAACATACATGTGAGGAGGACTGTATCACAAAAGCAATTACATACATACATACACATAACATATAAATATACGGTGGGAAGTTCGATGTGAACATTCTGGAATTTGCAGATCCTTGTCATACATTATTCTGTTATAAGGAAAGCTATGGAAAAATGCAATTGTTCCTATTAGTGTTCTTTACCTTTGAAACCTTGTATTTTCATTTAAATATTATAAGGTATGCCTTTCCCCACTGCTCTAGCCTGACACTGTGACATACATCACAAAGCTTGTAGATGATATGGTACTAACTTCCTGCAGGAAGGAGCTGAGCTCTGAAAGGCCCACCAGTCAAACAAATCAAAGACTGTTTCAACCTGTGACTGTTTAGGACAAGGGAATCCGGGACACAGAGAACATGGCATCAAGCCATAGGAAGGTTCATAGACAACACATTAAGAAATATCTGAAGTGAATCAGAGGAGAAATGAACACCTAAATATGGCAATAAAACACTTAAAATGTTTGCATTGTGAGTAAGGTAAGGCATATTTCACTCTGCTGTTTTCATGGTCTGGGAGCAGAGAAACAGCCGGTGGGTCTGGTTCTGTAGTGATGGAATGTCAGTGAGACCCACCAAGGTCACAAGCGAAAGGAAATCATAACGTCAAGATGCTGGCATAATTTAACCCACCACAACCCCAAAGGGAAGCATTTCAGAGCTTTAACTGAATTCCAAGTAATTAAAATGTGGTAAATACCCATCATCTAAACAGATTTCTATAAGTCACACCCTTATTCTTAGAGAGTATGTATTAAGTCCAGTCGGGAAAGTGGCCAGGTACTAAAACAGGGGTGTAAGTATACACACACACATATATATGTATATGTATATAAAATAAATGTGTGTCACAGGAGAATTACAAATACAGTGCTTGGACGATCAGTAAAGAAGAGGGTGTGACATACTTAGGAGCCTTTTAGATCTGAAGTGATGCTCACAGGATGGAAAGCAGCAGGTGCTCCCACAAAGCGGGAGGGAGCAGCGGGCTGGATTGTGGGTACGTCTGCATGGGTGGTGCCCTCGAGTCTAAGGCTGAATTGTGACACGTGTGGTGGAGAGTCACTGAAGAATTCTGAGCTGTGCATGGTCAGGGCTGAACTCCAAACGTGCAGGGTCACTATGAAGATGAGAACTTGTAAGTGGGGAGACCAGCCTGACAGCTAGACACCATGGGTCATGGAACTATATTCTGTGTCAGCTGTCGTGTGAGGAGATACAGATTTAATGAATCGACATGACAGACAGGGTGAAGAAGAACCTGGCACACAGGCAACTGCAACTCAGAGATAAGGGTTCTGCTCTGGGGACTGGGAGAATTGTGGTTAGGCCCACAAAACACAGACACGTGCGTGCAAGGAGATCAGGTCTGGATTTAGTGATTCCGAGGTCTGGGCTTGAGGCAGACACGTCTCCCTGCCATCTGTCACTCTTCCCCGCCGTCTGATTCCATAACTCAGTGACAGCAGCATAAGACCCGGCTGCGCAGGCGCACTGACCCCACCAGTAGGGAGCACGAGGAGAGGGAAGGGCAGGGGTTCCAGAGTTGTCCTCCTGACCCATCACCCACTTATTGCAAACGCCACATACACTGCGTACAGATGCACAGAAATAAGAAATTTCCAGTACTTTAGGGAATTTGTGAGTAGGGAAAGAAATAATAATTATTAATAGCTATTGAATTATCAACATATAAAAATAACTGAGTTACATGTGCGATTTATACTATATCACTCACTCCTATGAGAAATTATGGTCATTCTAAAGATAAGAAATGAACCACAAAAAAAGATGATGTGACATCTCCAAAGTCACACTCCTGGAAAATGCCATGGCCAGGTTTGAAGCAAGAAGGCAATGCCTTTTATAAAATAACTAAAGAGAAAAACAACATTAATTTGCCATAAATGGGAGCAAAACTGAAAGGAATTTAGGACTTTAGGCAATGAAAAAATTACTCATTGGATTGTTGTTTTTTTAAATTTTAATTCCAGTACAGTTAACATGCAGCGTAATACTAGTTTCAGGTGCACAACATAGTGACTCAACATTTACATACAACACCCAGTGCTCATCAGAAGTGCCCTCCTTAATGCCCATCACCCATTTAGCCCATCAGCCACTCACCTCCCTCCACCAGCCTCTTTGTTCTTTGTAGTTAAGAGTCTGATTCCTAGTATGTGTTTTTTTCCTTTTGCTCATTTGTTTTGTGTCTTAAGTTCCATATATGAGTGAAATCATATGGTGTTTGTCTTTCTCTGAATGACTTCTTTTGCTTACATTATACTTTCTAGCTCCATCCACGTCATCGGATTGTTGTATAATAAAGAAATTGTCTCATCTAGATGGGAGGGTGCAGGTGCCCCAGGAGGTAGGAATGTGTAACAGTCAGTGAGAGGGGAGAATAAAGGGAGGATTCAAAGTTAAATGACTATCCTGAAGAGTCAGAAATTCATATTCAGCCCTGAAATTCTGGGAGCCAAACACCCAAACCTCTTTCTGGATGCCTCCCTGAAAGGTAGAACTTACCTCATATTTATCCAGATATTTTCAAATAACATTTTTCACAGCAAGTGAGGTTTTGAAGGTTGTTTTGTATGTATATTATCCTGTTTGAACTTTTTGTTTCTTCCCTCTATTTAAAATTTTTTCTGAATGGGATGAGCATTATGCTGAGAAGGGGTGAGGGGGCTCCTGAAAGTGCAAACTCGCATCATGTAGAATCTGTGCAGAGCAGTTCCCAGGAAGACTGTGACGGGGTCAGTCTAAGGGAGATGGAGATCCACTTGCTGACCTTCAGGCTGACCTCTGTTTGACTTGTATTTGGGAAGCTCCACTCCTCCCACTGTTTAATCTGTACTCCGTGGTTGCTATTAAATATTCATAACATGTCAGGTGATGGAACAGATTATTCCTCTCTCAATAATCTTTCTTGGCAATGTTGACTCAACATGTTACTATAATCAAGGTGTGGGTGCAGTCACAGCAGAAATGAGAAGCCCAGCTCATCCCCTCTTATCCCTACTTCTTAGCGGCTCCCTTTTATCACTGACATCCATGCCTGATGGTGGGCATTTAGAGGTTCCAGCTAGCACTTCATCTGTCGGTGACATCATGCGGATTGACAATCAGAGTTCAAGGAATGACTTCGTCTTACTGGGATTCTCTGACCGCCCCTGGCTGGAGACGCCACTCTTTGTAATCTTTCTGGTGGCCTATGTCTTTGCCCTATTTGGGAACATGTCCATTATCCTTGTTTCCCGCCTAGACCCCCAGCTTGACAGTCCCATGTACTTTTTTGTCTCGAACCTGTCCCTCCTGGACCTCTGCTATACTACAAGCACCGTGCCCCAGATGCTGGTCAACCTTAAGGGACCAGAAAAGACCATTAGCTACGGTGGCTGTGTGGCCCAACTATACATTTTCTTGGCCTTGGGTTCTACCGAATGCATACTTCTAGCCATCATGGCTTTCGATCGTTATGCTGCTGTTTGCAAGCCCCTTCACTACCCAATCATCATGAGTCACAGACGCTGCATCCACATGGCCACTGGGACCTGGATCAGTGGCTTTGCCAACTCCCTTGTGCAGTCCACTCTCACTGTGATGGTCCCACGGTGTGGACACAGGGTGGTGGACCATTTCTTCTGTGAGGTTCCTGCTCTTTTGAAACTAGCATGTACTGATACTCATGTGAATGAGGCTGAGCTCAACGTGCTGGGGGCACTGTTGCTTCTGGTGCCCCTCACCCTCATCCTGGGCACCTATGTGCTCATTGCTCTGGCAGTGATGAGGATCCACTCTGCTGAAAGTCGCTGGAAGGCCTTCAACACCTGTGCTTCCCACCTGTTGGTGGTGTCCCTCTTCTACTTCACAGCCATCAGTATGTACGTCCAGCCTCCCTCTAGCTACTCTCGCGACAGGGGGAAGGTCATGGCTCTCTTCTATGGGATCATCACTCCCACACTCAATCCGTTTATCTACACACTGAGGAACAAAGACGTGAAGGCTGCCCTGGGAAGGGCACTGACCAAGGAGTTCTGGGTCAAGACAAGATGATCTCTGGAAAGGAGACCCACAAAGTGAGGAGGGATGTGTCAGCCTTTCAAGGAAGGTTCTGGGCATGAAGTGATGAGAGAACAGTGCAGCATGTGTCATGAAGTTCCCAGATGGAGCAGGACCAGAAAGAAGCAACAGGTCGGGGTGACCTCAGAGCTGTTTCCACTTACGAGAATACCTGGCTTACAATATGAATCCAATCAGGTCAGGTCACCTTCTTCCCTAACCCTGACTACTAGTTAACCCCAGGTGTTGGCTAACTTAGTTTCAGGGAGAAACTGATACAAAAATATATTTAGAAAGTTTAGAAAATATATTTGACCTGAATTATTTCTAAATGAATCCCAAATAAGTTAGAAATAATCACATATTAAAAAACAACAACAGCCATGCCACTGCCATCTTGAGTCAACTTTAATCAATACGTATTGACCCCGTTTAGTCTCCTTCCAGCATTCAGTGACCAACTGTGTCAACCGTGAGGGCTTTTGGCTTAAAGGCAAGTGAACACAAGAGGCATTGAGTTCAAAAGCATCTAAAATAAAAATATGCAAAGGGAAAAATCCATGAAAGAATTTAGGGTCAATGAATCTAAGTATACATTATTTCGGCCATAAACCCAAATCAGTCTTTGTTATGATAAACAACAATGAGGTCATGGTCGATGAAACAGAAGTCACATTGGGCCAAGACAGAAAACAAACCACAGTGAACCATGGTGTAAAATAATCTACGTCAAGAAACTACTACTTTCTGAGTTTGACAAACTAGCTTCCTTCACCATGTAAACGTGTCCTATCTCAGCGTGGGAGTTAGGAGAATATGATGTTAAATGCAAGGCTTTAGTTGACGTATTAGATTTATTTTTTAAAATGTTTTATAACTCCTGGCTATAAATTGTTTCACACATACATTTTAATTAAAATAGAGTGAATCTGGCAAAAACTCAAAGCTATTGCTGAAATGAAAATCAAATCTCATTTCATTAATGGGTGTATGTGCCCCCTCAACAGAGTCATGCATGCCTTTGGGGGACAGCCACTCATCACCTTTGACTCCGGTTCCTTTGCCACCAAACAGGGATGTGAACACTTCCCTTAATTCAAAGGTGTGTGAAATTATGTTATTCACAGGACATTAAATTTAGTATTTAATATTGTAGCTGTGTTTCCTATAAAGCAGATCTAGATAACATTTTTAATGTTTATTTATTATTTATGAGAGAAAGAGAAAGAGTATGAGTGGGGGCAGGGAAGGGTCAGAGAGAGAGAGAGAGAGAGAGAGAGAGAGAGAGAGAGAGAGAGACAGAATCCGAAGCAGGCTCCAGGTTCTGAGCTGTTAGCAGAGCCTAACATGGGGCTTGAACTCATGAACTGTGAGATCATGGCCTGAATCAAAATCAGAGGCCTAACCCACTGAGCCACCCAGGTGCCCAAAGCAAATCTAGATAATAAAAATTTCATTCTAAATTCATAGAGCTCTACTGCATTTTCAATTTGATGATTTATAAAATCATGGACAAAGCACTTATTCTGAGTTGTCAATACAATTTCTATGTCATTGCCTCCCTTTTAATACACATTATTGTGCTTTCACTATAAAATTATCCTTTCCAAAGTCTACCCATCCATAAATACATTTAATAATTTTTACTTATTTCAGTTCTTTGTAGTTATTTCCCTTAATAATATACACTCTAAAGTCTTAATCAGCATGAGTAATTGTTGGAAAATCCTTCAGTGTATTTTATCAGGTTCCTTAATTTGGGAGAATAAATGCATTGACTGTGTGAATTCTGGGATCTGGATTAAACTGGTATGTGACTGGGAGCATTAATGATCTATCGGGTTCAACACCCTGTCAGAGATTCTGAAAATTTGGAATTGCAAACGTTAAAGATAACACAAACCATGCATAAAATCTCTCCCCAAAGACAAAATACTCTAGTAAATGGAGGTTACCCCATGCTATGGAGTAGTTCCTATGAGCCTCCACCTCCTCCCCACATATCAGCATGAATCCTCGTCTTTTCTAGCTCAGCATATGCAACTGCAATAAAAAAAATCCACAGCCCTTGTTAACCTCAAACCCCAAGTGCTGTCTCCTGCACTGGCTCCTGTTTGAACACTGCCTGTCAGTAGAAGTCCTTCCCAAGCTCCCATGATATTCATATTTGTAATGTCTCCTATTTCCACAGATTTCTCTACCATGCTTTTGCATGATAAATGTTTAGTAAATACATCCAACATAACTAGGTCAAGATATGCCTCGCTTTTCCCTCCCCAATGTCCACTGTACCCCTCCCCCTTCCTGAAGGGACAGTGTGAGACTGTTTCCTGCTAATGACATACCGTGAGCACGTTCACTGTCCGTGGCCCAAGTGTCAGTCAGATGCAGCTGGAACATGGAAGAAAAGAGCTTTTGCAAAAATAAAGGCTCCCAACTATATGAGGGAAAGAGTCTGTTTCCTCAATGTTTCTTCTTGGTTTCTTGAAAACATTAAAAAATTTTTTGGTCGCAATGTTTTTCTAATTCATGATTCATTTTAACATGGAACCTCAAATCAATATGATCTAAAATATAAAATGCATCCTATTATGTCTTAAGAAAGAATGTTTATGGCATTAATTTATTAGCTCTAGTAAAGCAGTGTACCTGTCAGAGGGTATCTGAGGTCATTAGGCAAAAATGCTACATCCTCTTAGGTTTGTTAGTTTTGCTTAAAGGTCTAGATAGACTTAAAAATAATTGAACATTAAAACAACTATTTTGCATTGAAATGACTGGGGATATACTATTGTGTGAAAGTTTTGTACATTTTTAAACAAAAACATGGGTTTTCAAAAAAATTTAGTTCTGATATAAGAAATTGACCCCAAGCCCTAGGGATATATTTTGATTCATCTTCAGTATTATAGATATAGTAGAGCAAAACCCTGAGATTTAAGCAGAAGAACTGAATATTTAATTTTATAAATGCAATTAATACTTCTGCCTACATAGTAGGCATGGATTCTGCCTGGTATTTTCCAAGTTTATATATTTAAATACATCATTACGTGAATTATGGTATGTGCATTATCAATCAGGCAAATCAATTTGGTGCAGGGTTAAAATCATGATTAATGAAGAAATCTTTTTAATATTCCTGAAAGTATTGTTGAAACATTAGTGAATTGGTTAAATATTATATTAGTAAAATTTGCAAATATCAGTAAGTCATTAAATAGAAAAAAGCTTTGTGATATAGCAAGAACAATAGGGAAGCATATTCAATAGGTAAAGATATTTATCACAAAACAAAGCCATGCTATTGTTTACTGGAGGAGAACCAGACACTTCCCAATAGAAACAGGAACAAATCAAGGTCCCCCTCTGATCACAATTTTTATTACTGTGTTGGATTAACTCCCTGCTGTAGACTGAATGTTTGTGTCCTTCAAAAATTCATACACGGACCTTACTCTCCATGTGTTAGTATTTGTAAGTGAGTTTCTGGGAGGTGACTGAGGGGGGAGGGGAGCCCTGGACGGGCTCACAGCCTCCTGGTCCCTCCGTCCTCTGAGCGGTGAGCACAGCAAACACGACTGTGTGTGAACCAGGAGGCCAGCACCACACAGGGTCTCCTGGCTCCTTGACATTGGACCTGCCAGGCTCCAGAACGGTGATAAAAAGATTTCTGTCCTGGATAAACCACAGCTATGGTATCTTGTTATAGCAGCCCAAACAGAATAAGAGACCACTCATTGCCTTAAAAGAATTAGTATATTATTTAAAAAGTATAAATATTATAAAACAAGAAAAACAGTGGCATTTTAATTAACTGTTCCTATAGTGAGGTTTCACTTATGTTGAAAATTTTTATTCTTTACTCAGTAAATACTTATTGATGTCACATGTATGTAAGTCACTGAACCGGAAAAGGCAATCTGAAGTGAATAAGACATTGGCCCACTCTTAAAGAGTAAAATCTAGAAGAAAACAGAGATATGAATAAATAAAGAATGACACAGAGCTGAGGGTCCAGAAAGACTCTAAAAGGTAGACTGTAAAGAGTAAGAGATGACAGTGTGGAACAGAGACAGTCTCTGGGCCCTGCAGAGGGCCAGGGTCCCGCTGAGTGTCCAGCAGCACTGCGGTCATAACCAGACCACAGGGAACTGTCCAGACTGAGGGAGTGGAGGACACGGTCCCCAAGCTTACACAGGGGCTGGGGACACTGTGAGTTCCCAGCAGTCAGACTTAAATGTGAGGATCGTGGGCCCTGAGGTTAGCTCCCCAAAGCCCTAGCCGGGACAGTAATCAACTCTCAGCCATTAGCAAAGGCCCTGGCCCCACCTAGCAAATCCTCAAAAGAACCAATAGTGTCAGACTATTTCTAAGTAACTTGATACCTAGCACCCAGAAAAAAGTTCAAGACCTTTCATAGGAATACAAATATATCTACCTTCTAGTTACCTTAGGACCATGTGACTCAGGGAAATAAAATGTAAGTCTAAGTAATGAGTGTCTTCTCTGAGTTGATACAATTTTAAAACTCCTGCCTTTCCCCTACTTCTGGCACTTCTCCTGGGCCTCAGCAACCTAGCAGGTCATGTCTTGAGAGGTCTAGATCACCAGGTTATTGGGAAGAATAAAACACTGACTTCCCAAATCAGGTTTTACATGAATAAGAAATGTACTATTATTTGGGTCTAAATTACTGAGAGTTGGACTCTTACACTTTAACAAGACAGGTACAGTACACACAAAATCCCAAAAGTAACCATTATTGTTAAAAAGTGTTTAAAATTGGTACACGGAGTAAATACGACAATTAGGTAAATAGCCAGTGTAAACCTATAAGAAGTGCAAACCAATTTTGTCCGTATGACTCGTAACACTGAGAGCCGTGTTTATAAACATAAGCCAGCACACGATTTTCTGACTTCAGTTTATCAAGTAAAACAGCCTTAAAGTTTTTGTATATATCCACAGTGTGGTTGGTGGGAGGGGTATGTGATGGAGAAAACCACAAACCGGAAAGCAAGCTGAAGCAACATTCTTAAGTTAATTAAATCTACACAAAAAGGTGGCATCACTTAATATAAATTTCTCCAGCTGAAACTACCACACTTTCCATTGCAAATATTTTGATTATTCATAAAGAAGGTTCCAAGGGAAAGTTTGGGTCAACAATCATAGTGGAGCAAAGCATTTCTGCCTTAGAACCACTGGCTTGTGATCAGAATCACATGAGAATCAGGCTTATTGATTACTTTAATAGTCTAGATTCAGGGGTAACAGAAGAAAAACTTTTGTATAGAATCCAGAATCTTGCTCTAAAGAAATACTTAATCATGCTATTCTATTCACTGTGTCGCCAGGAACGGAGTATGAAAATTATTCTTTGTTTTGAGAAAAACCTCTATCTGAATATAACTAATACCCACTATCCCTGCCTTGATTCTAGGGATAGAAATAACAAATTTAAATTGATTGATAAAACACAACCATTTTTAAAACATATTTTAAAATTTCTCATGAGATTTCTTTTACTCTTATATTATTTAGAAGTGTGTTATTTAATCTCCACATATTGAGATTTTCCCGGTATTTTTTTTTCATTTTCTTGACTATAATTGACCTGCAATATTGTACCAGTTGTAGATCCACAACATGATGATTTGATATATGCATATATTGCGAACCAATCACACAATAAATGTTAATACCGTCCATTCCCACACACAGTTAGGATCTATTTTTCTTGCACTGAGAACTTGTAAGATCTACTCTTCAGAGCCAGTGGGAACAGGTCAGTGGAGCAGGAGGACCCCAGGGTGGTCTCACACTTGAACACAACTATATAACTATCAAATCATCCTAAACGTCCCAGAAATGTACCCGAAAACTCAGGACAAGCTCCACAACTAAAGGTAGAGAAGAGGCCACAGCGAAGAAGGTAGGAATGCCCAGATGCAGTCTGGGAGAGAAATGGACCTTGGCCGCTGGCATAGGGAGAGAGACAGGTCCACGGAGAAGGGCGAGAGGGGTTGGGGAATGATGATCTCCACAGCAACTGGACTGCAGGGCTAGAGGGGCTGGATCTCATGACTTCTGGCAACAGTGGGAATTAAAGCCTGGAAGGTTAAAGGTCAGTGGAGGAGGAGACTGGGACCCAGCCTGAGGGCACTGCCCTGCTCTTGGAGAAAGAGAAGGACAAACAGCCCAAAGACCTACATCATGGAAGAAGCGATCTGAGGAGCTTCTGCGGCACAGAGTGGGGAAGTTATTTGCTC
The DNA here is from genome assembly GCF_006229205.1 of Suricata suricatta. Taxonomy (NCBI): domain Eukaryota; kingdom Metazoa; phylum Chordata; class Mammalia; order Carnivora; family Herpestidae; genus Suricata; species Suricata suricatta. Next base: position 487,128 of record NC_043706.1, read on the forward strand.
ATTTCCATGCATAGCCCAGAGGCAGCATTCACGGAAAGACCCCATTAGGAACAAGACTTGCCCAGAGCCATTTCCCTCCTGTGGCCACCAGCAGCTGACACTCACTACCTAACTAGTTTCCGATCGGTGCAACATAATATTTCCCTGTAATTTTGACTGATGAATGGATAAAGATGTGGAATATATATACAATATATTACTTATTCATCAAAAACAATGAAATGTTCCCATTTGCAAAGACATGGACGGAGGTAGAGTGGATAATGCTAAGTGAAATATGCCGGTCAGAGAAAGACGAACACCATATGATCTCACTCACACGTGACATTTAAGAAACAAAATAAATGATCATAGGAGAAAAAAAGAGACATTGACAAACCAAGAAACAGACTCAGCTATAGAGAACAAACTGATGGTTAACAGAGGGGAGGTGGGTGAGGGATGGGTGAATGGGGATCAAGGAGGCACTGGGTGTTGTGTCTAAATACTGAATCAATAAGTTGCACACCTGAAATTAATATTACACTATACTTTAACTAACTGAAGTTTAAGCAAAAGCTTTTTAAAAATGGTCAAAAGACATTAATCGACATTTTTCCAAAGAAATCCCAATAGCTAACAGACACATGAAACGATGCTCAACATCACTCATCATCAGGGAAATACAAATCAAAACCACAATGAGATACGACTTCACACCTGTCAGAGTGGTGAACATTGATAATTCAGACAAAACAGATGTAGCGAGGATGCAGAGAAAGGGGAACCATCTTGTACTGTTGGTGGGAATGCAAAGTGGTGCAGCCACTCTGGAAAACAGTATGGAGGTTCCTCAAAAAATTAACAATAGAACTATCCTATAACACAGCAATTGCACTACTAGGTATTTATCCAAAGGATACAAAAACACTAATTCAAAGTGATATGTACACCTTGATGTTTATAGCAGCATTATCAACAATAGCCAAATTATGAAAACAGTCCAGTGTTGGACTGATGAATGGATAGAGAAGACATGGTATATATATATATATATAATATATATATATATTATATATATATATATATACACATGGAATATAACTCAGCAATCCGAAAGAATTAAATCTCGCCATTTGCAACAATATGAATGAAACTAAAGTGTATTATGCTAAATGAAATAAGTTAGAGAAAGACAAATACCATATGATTTCACTCATATGTGAAATTTAAGAAACAAAACAAATGAGTGAAGGGGATAAAAAGAGAGCGACAAACCAAGAAAGAGACTCTTAACCAGAGAACACACTGATGGTTA
>NC_043706.1:488524-492169 GCF_006229205.1 Suricata suricatta
TATATATATATACACAATGGAATATAACTCAGCAATCCGAAAGAATTAAATCTCGCCATTTGCAACAATATGAATGAAACTAAAGTGTATTATGCTAAGTGAAATAAGTTAGAGAAAGACAAATACCATATGATTTCACTCATATGTGAAATTTAAGAAACAAAACAAATGAGTGAAGGGGATAAAAAGAGAGCGACAAACCAAGAAAGAGACTCTTAACCAGAGAACACACTGATGGTTATCAGAGAGCGGTGGATGGGGGAAGGGAGAAATATGTCACGGGGGTGAAGGAGGGTGCTGAGCCCTGGGTGTTGTTCGGAAGTGCTGAATCACTACGCTGCACACCTGAAACTTATATTACACTGTATGCTAACTAGAACTAAAATTAAAACTTAAAAAAATTCTACTCTGGTAGCAACTTTCAAATATATATTATGGTTAAGTATAGCCATTATGCTGTACAAGGCATCCCCAGAATTCACTTATCTTATAACTAGAAGTTTGCGCCCTTTGGCGACCTTCACCCATCTTGCCCAAGCCCCTCTCTCCACCTGTGTTAACCACCAATATGTTCTATGTAAAAAGGAGTTCATTTTTTGTTTAGATGATACAGTATTTGTCTATCTCTATCTGACTTATCTGACAACCATCTTTAGTATTGAAAATATAGGTCTTTTCTCAGCTGTCCAGTAATTTGAATAAATGACATCTAATCAGTTTTGCTGTAAACACAGTCATTTTCCTACAACCTTCTTAAAGTTTTCAATTCCGGAATGATTCAGTTTTGGTTTGATGAGGACAGTAGATATTTTAGACTTTTTTGTTTATTTTGGCAGTCATTGGATGCTTTTAACACGTACTTATGGGATTTACCCATTCTTTAAACAAGAAAACACACCCACTGACTTCTCCAATTTCTATGTGACTTTGTATATGAAATATATTTTGTTATTTTGTCCTATTTGAACTATACCATGATTTTCTTCGAATTATCTCACTAATTAATATGTTGACATGCTTGGATTCTCTACTAATATTGATTTTAACTTCTTTTGGAAATCCTTCACTACCCTTGTCCAAAGTTTTAATGAAAATATTGATCAGATCACAATAAAAATCTATGTTAAGATAGCAGATAATCTTCTGAAAACTGAACTTCAGAGAATCTCTTTTGATCACTTTGAGTTGTTGCTCTTATTGTTCATGAAAACATTATAAAAACAGGTGAGGTGCCCCCAGAGACACTTCCTGAGGCACTGAAGCACGACAGTGATGAACATTCAGACTCACAACCAAGCTTGCTGGTTCATAACTTTTATAATTCAATTTCTTAATATTAAAACATATATAAAAGTAGGGGAACTTGGAGCTATTTTTAAGTGGTAGTCAAATGGAATATAATTAACATTGAAATTTTTATATTTAGGAGTAGCTGAAAGGCTAAAAAATTTTTAATTTCTTTTATTGTTAAGAAAGTAGATCTCTTATTTCCTTTTGTTGTCTGATTGCTGATGCTAGGACTTCCAGCACTATGTTAAACAACAATGGTGAGAGTGGACAACCCTGTTGTATCCCTGATTTCAGGGGGAAAGCTCTCAGTGTTTCCCCATTGAGGATAACATTAGCTGTGGGCTTTTCATAAATGGCTTTTATGGTGTTTAAGTAAGTTCCTTCTATCCCGACTTTCTCGAGGGTTTTTATTAAGAAGAGATGTTGTATTTTGTCAAATGCTTTTTCTGCATCTATCGACAGGATCATATGATTTTTTTTCTTTTCTTTTGTTAAGGCATCAGAATCGGCAAAGAAGAAATCAAACTTTCACTTTTCGCAGACGACATGATACTCTACATGGAAAACCCAATCAACTCCACCAGAAGCCTTTTAGAACTGATCAATGAATTTCAAAATGTTGCAGGGTACAAAATCAATGTACAGAAATCAGTTGCATTCTTATACACCAAAAATGAAGCAACAGAAAGAGAAATCAAGAAACTGATCCCATTCACAATTGCACAAAAAAACATAAAATACCTAGGAATAAACCTAATGAAAGATGTAAAAGACCTCTATGCTAAAAAGAATAGAAGACTTATGAAGGAAACTGAAGAAGACACAAAGGAATGGAAAAACATTCTGTGCTCATGGATTGGAAGAATAAACATTGTGAAAATTTCTTTATTACCCAAGGTAATTTACACATTCCATGCAATTCCCATCAAAGTTGCACCAGCATTCTTCTAAAAGCTAGAACAAACTATCTTAAAATTCATATGGAACCACAAAAAACCTCGAATAGCCAAAGTAATATTGAAGAAGAAAACCAAAACGGGAGGCATCACAATCCCAGACTTTAGCCTCTACTACAAAGCTGTCATCATCAAGACAGGATGGTATTGGCACAAAAACAGACACATGGACCAATGGAATAGAATAGAGAGCCCAGAACTGAACCCACAAGTGTATGGCCAATTAATCTTTGACAAAACAGGAAAGAGCATCCAATGGAAAAAAAGCAGCGTCTTCAACAGATGGTGTTGGGAGAGCTGGACAGCAAGATGTAGAAGAATGAAATTAGACCATTTTCTTACACCATTCACAAAAATAAACTCAAAATGGATAAAGGACAGGAAACCATAAAATCCCTAGAGGAGAAAGCAGGAAACAGTCTCCTTGACCTCAACCACAGCAATTTCCTTCTCCACACATCCCCAAAGGCTAGGGAATCAAGAACAAAAATGAACTACTGGGACCTCATCAGGATAAAAAGCTTCTGCAAGGCAAAGGAAACAAACAAACAAAAAAACTAATAGGCAACTGATGGAATGGGAAAAGGTAGTGGCAAATGGCATATCAGATAAAGGGCTAGTATCCAAAATCTACAAGGAACTCACCAAACTCCATACCTGAAAAATGATTAATCCAGTGAAGAAATGGGCAGAAGATCTGAACAGACACTTCTCCAAAGAGGACATCCAGATGGCCAACAGGCACATGAAACGATGCTCAGTATTACTCATCATCAGGGAAATTCAAATCAAAACCACACTGAGATACCACCTCACAACAGTCAGAGTGGCTAAAATGAACAAATCAAGAGACTATAGATGCTGGCGAGGATGTAGAGAAATGGGCGCCCTCCTACACTGTTGGTGGGAATGTGAACTGGTGCAGCCACTTTGGAAAACAGTGTGGAGGCTCTTCAAAAAACTATCAGTAGAAATCCCCTATGACCCAGCAATAGCACTGCTAGGGATTTACCCAAAGGATACAGAAGTGTTGATGCATAGGAGCACATGCACCCCAATGTTCATAGCAGCAATGTCAACAATAGCCAAAACATGGAAGGAGCCTAAATGTCCATCACCTGACGAATGGATCAAGAAGATGTGGTATATATTCACGATGGAGTACTACATGGCAATGAGAGGGAATGACATAGGGCCCTTTGTAGGAAAGTGGATGGACCTTGAGGGTGTCAGGCTGAGCGACGTAAGCCAGGCAGAGAAGGACAGAAACCATATGTTTGCGCTCATAGGTCTAGCAGGAAAACAAGAGAGACCTAATGGAGAACCAGGGGGAGTGGAGGAGGGAGAGAGAGTTGGGGAGAGAGAGGGATGCAGAACTTGAGAGACTATTGAATGCTGA
>NC_043706.1:492269-516008 GCF_006229205.1 Suricata suricatta
GGGGGGAAGAGAGGTGGTGGTGATGGTGGAGGGCACTTGAGGGGAAGAGCACTGGGTGTTGTATGGAAAACAATTTGACAATAAACTATTATTAAAAAATAAATAAAATGATATTGACAAAAAACAAAGTAGATCTCATATGAGGTGTTTAATGTAATAAAAAATGCCTTTCCTACAATGATAGAAATTTGAAACTGAATACATTGGTATTTAGATGAAAATTGCTCATCTATGTGATTGTTAAAATGGGAACCAGATGATCAGATTCAGAGTTATTTTAGAAACACAGTTGTTTAAATGAGGCTTAAAATCCGTGACTACGGAATATTGCTTTAATGCTAAGATACTTGGCTCTGTAATTATGTATAAGTGTATATAAACAAATAATTACTAAATATTTTTTTTTGTTTTTTACTGTTAATTTATTTTTGAGAGAGAGGGAGAAAGACAGAGTGTGAGCCAGGGAGGGACAGAGAGAGAGGGAGACACAGAATCTGAAGCAGGCTCCAGGCTCTGAGTTGTCAGCACAGAGTTTGACATGGGGCTCAAATCCACCAACCACGAGATCATGACCTGAGCCGAAGTCAGATGCTCAACTGACTGAGTCACCCAGATGCTGAATATTCCCTATCTCTAAATGAGGCCCTTACAAGCAGGCATGATTTTGTTGGTGACCAGTAAAATTAAAATTGTTAATAGAAAACTATTGAATTGAAATAGAAATTGAGTTGTTAATGAAAAATACCATTTTCTAGAGAGACCTAAGTCTGACCTTATACTGTAGAAAATAAGCTATACTCATTTTATACATTTTCCCTCCCTGGAAGGCACAGGCTACAAGATTCAGTTAACCTAAGATGGTAATTAACTACTTTCCACTGAGGCAATCCCTGGGGGGGTCACTCCACCAAGCCCCATGCTCTAAACCGTGTTTACCTGAAACACCACCCTTGCCGAGCAGACCTGCTCCCTGGTGCCCCGGCTGCACTGGCTTCCTTTTGGTGTCACAGGCTTTGCAAGAAGTTAAAATGTCCCTGGGTCTATGCCCTCTGTTCAGACTCATATGAAAGCATCTCAGTCCTTTCCTGGCCTAAACATTTCAGAGACCAGGCTACCAGCTGATCTTTAAAACAAAGATGCTGAATATTAGGATTAAATGAGATTTCCTCCTACTGACCAAGACCAACTCTGGTGAGTGCAACTTTTCCATATTTTATGAAATGTATAGCCATCCTCCTGGGGAGAATAGTCACGATGTCTGTGTTTCCCCTCCCATCTCATTCATGTTCTGAACCTCGTTCATGTTTACACACCTGTAAACCCTCCAGAATAACTCTAGCAAACCCACAAATGACCTTCAAAAGGATCCTTCAGGGTGCTTCGGTTGCTATTTTAAATTTCCTCTCTTAAACATGTGACACTATCGTATACTTTCTTCTCACTCCTGGTTTTCTCTGTCCTCGGTGATTATCTTCCTCAGCCCCTGGCTCCTCTCACACAGATCTCTTGACAATTGATGGTATATGAACATCATCCTCACCCCTGTTTTCTGTCTTTTTTCCCCCTAAAAATACTCTTGTAAGTGCCTTTCAAAGAAGCCAGGTTCACTGCTTTTCTACGTTGGTGGTATCTTGAGTTCTAGATCCTCATGTTCATCCTCAAGCTCAGCACACAGTCACCCCGGACTTGGTCTTTCTCATCAGGGTCACCTCCACTCCCAATCGGCTCCCTGTCTGTTACCTGTCACAATACCTTTTCTCTCTGCATGTCCATCACCCATCAGGGTTTTATCTACCCATTTTCTCTCATACTTGTTACTTCTTCTTGTCACACTTACAGATCAGTTCAAACCTTCACCATCTCTGGCAATATTTCATTTTTCAGTCTTATGTCCTGTCAGTCCAACATCCATGCTATTGCCAGAACACTTCCTAAAAATTAGTTTCAGTGAGTTCTCAAAATAAAATGCAGCAAAACAAAAAGGTATTACCTCAGTGATTTTCAACCTCTTTCCATTGGTTAGGAATTAATCAGCATAATAAACCACAGTATCTGATGGGCTAATTCAAGTAACTTGACAAACTGTATAGAATTGAAATCAATTACATATATACCCAGTTAAATAAATATTTGCATAGGGCCTCTATCTTAGGTACCATTATGAAAGGTGGAGAAATGGACAGAGATGGTGAAGAAATTGCCTTGTGGTCAAGAAACTCAGTAAAGATGGATTGACCTTTCAACAAACCCACAGATTTTTAAAAAGAAGTAGAAATCAGTAGAGTAAATTCCAAAACACAGAATGATTTAGTGATTCTACAGTGTCACATTTAACATAAAAAGCGACACCAGCCAATTCCCTAAGCAATTATGTTATATGTGGTATTAAGGTTTCGTTTGTTTATTTGGTTGGTTGATTATTTTAAGAAATGGGCACTCACTATCTAATATATTTCAGGTCCCAGAGAAAAATAAAAATAAATGTGTACTCTTATCAGAAAAGTCACACTAGAGATAATACTGGAAATGCATATATTCTACCATCTAGCATTCTGCCTACAACATAGTAAGGACCAAATAATTCTTTAAATTTTTTTAAGTTTATCTATTTATTCTGAGAAAGACAGTGAGAGATGGCAAGCAGAGGAGGAACAGAGAAAGAGGAAGAGAAGAAGAATCCCAAGCAGGCTCCTCACTAACAGAGTGTAGCCTTATGTGGGGCTCAAACTCAAAAACTGTGAGATCATGAAGTGAGGCGAGATCAAGAGACAAACACTTAAACGACTGAGCCACACAGTGCTCCAGAACTAAATGCTTTTTAGAAAACCTCATTATTTGTTCAAATGAACCTGATTGGACATATTCAAATCCAAATCGTCCTAAGGTTTTAAAAATTAAAAGGACAAGGTACCATCAAACAGTTGTGATATCAAGTTCCAAACCTCATGATTCAATGTTTAGCATCAGTGGCATCTGCATGTTACAGTTTTGAGGTTTATTTCACTGAGCTTGCTCTAGGAAGTTCATTCCAACCAAGTTTCATATTTTAAAATTTTGAGAGCCTTTTTAGGCAAGGAATATGATTGTCTTTAGAGTGAACGTCTCCCCTAAGTTTGCCTCTGGTCTGATCTTGGATCCATTTACAAGGTGGTACCGACAATTTCATTTTAGATGAAAGGAAATCTTACTACATTACTGTAGTACTAAGATATCATACATAATAAGATGTAATACTACTAGTATATATCAGTACAATCCTCAATGACTATGTGGAGCAGAAACACTCCATCATCTCTGTCAGTTTCACACCTTTAACATTCCAAAATCTTCTCCAGAAAATTCAGATGACTTTTTTCAACCTATGTGAAGCTATTGGCCACACTTAGGGGTTCTATTTCTTAATAACAGGTAAAGATTTTTCTAAATGAGGTGTTACCTAATCACGATGGGGATAAATTTGTCTTGATTTCAGTAGGTCTATGCTGGGTGCACTGTTAACTTGACATGCAGATATACTAAATATAATATATTCTTTCTACTGTTGTTTGGCTTCCTAGACAGTCATACTTGCCATGTTCAGTGTGACCATGGCCAACTTGACCTCCATGAGTGGATTCCTCCTCATGGGGTTTTCTGAAAACCGTAAGCTTCAGATTTTACATGCATTGCTGTTTTTGGTGACGTACCTGTTGGCCTTGACAGGCAACTTCCTCATCATTACTGTGACCATCTTGGACCATTGCCTCCAGTCCCCCATGTATTACTTTCTGAAGCACCTCTCTGTCCTGGACCTCTGTTTCATCTCTGTCACAGTGCCTCAGTCCATTGCAAATTCACTTATGAACAGTGGGTACATTTCCCTTGGTCAGTGCATTCTTCAGGCTTTCTTCTTCATAGCCCTGGCGTCATCAGAAGTGGCCATCCTCACTGTGATGTCTTACGACCGGTACGTCGCCATCTGTCGGCCCCTGCAGTATGAGACCATTATGGACCCCTATGCTTGTAGGCACGCAGTGTCAGCTGTCTGGCTTGCTGGGGGCTTCTCTGGGCTCATGCATGCCGCTGTGAACTTCTCCATACCGCTCTGTGGGAAGAGAGTCATTTACCAGTTCTTCTGTGACATTCCTCAGATGCTGAAACTAGCTTGTTCTCATGAATTCGTCAATGAAATTGCAGTGGCTGCCGTCACAACCTCAGCAGCGTTCGTCTGCTTGGTGTCCATAGTGCTCTCCTACATCCGCATCTTCTCCACCGTGCTGAGGATCCCATCAGCGGAAGGCCGGACCAAAGTCTTTGCCACCTGCCTCCCACACCTGTTTGTAGTCACCTTCTTCCTCTCCACGGCAGGCTTTGAGTTTCTGCGGCCCCCTTCTGACTCTCAGTCAGCCATGGACCTCATGTTCTCCATCTTCTACACGGTGATACCGCCCACACTCAATCCGGTTATCTACAGTCTGCGGAATGAAGCCATCAAGGCCGCTCTGAGGAAGATGCTGTCGAAAGGAGAATTTGCCCAGAGAAGGATATATTTAAAAGCCATTTTTAAATTCTGAAGAAGCATATAAATAAAAAAATATTAGCACTAGGTTTCAGATTGTAAAAGGGTAGGTCTGATTTCCTCCCTTCCAACATTTCTATTCTTCATGTTCTGCTCAAAATTTGAATAAGATATTATGCTTCTCAGGATATTAGCTTTCCTTCCTCCAATTCAGGTGTTATTTTAGGCATCTTTTAGGATTGTTTTCTTGAAATAAAACAGAAAAGGCAATGAGTTTAGGGCCTGGACAGCATAATCTGAAGTTGATTTCTAACAAATAGGTTCCAGACCGTGGACACATAGCCTGACTGTGTTTATAGGGAGCACGTCCTTGGTATACAGGTGTACTTTCCAGTGGGCCTTCAAGTTTCTTAGATTTCCTCCAATTTTTTTCAGTCCCTCATAAATGTCGGGTTCATTATACACCGTTTTCTTTTAACTCCATTAGATGACTCTTCTAGCTGTGCCAGACTGTCCTCATTCAATCAATTAGGACACTAAATTTAGAAAAGATTCGTTTCTTGAGACTTCTCAAATAAATAGTAAAGCTGTGGGGCACCTGGGTGGCTCCATTAGTTAAGCATCAGGGTTGGTGAGTTTGAGTCCTGCATTGGCCTCACTGCTTTCAGGGCAGAACCCACCTCAGATCCTCTGTCCCCCTCTCTGCTCCTCCCCTCCTTGCACACACACACACACACTCTCTCTCTCTCTCCACCCTTCCTCTCACCCTTTCTCATGCGTGCATGTACTCTCTCAAAAAACAATAAACATTAAAAAAAAGGTAGTAAAGCTGTGATTGAAACTAACATTAGCCCAACTCAAAGCTTGTTCACTTGCCTCTTCTTCTTGCAGATGCCTCCCAGTGTGTGTGTATGTGTAGAAACACGTAAACAGAAGCACACAGTTCTGTAATTCTGTACTGATTTTCCATAACTAGAGACATTTGCATTAATGCATTTCTTGTTCTGATCCATAGAAGAGCTTGACAGATGTTTTTACAGACTTAGGGAGGGAGGCATCCCGGGTCCATGAAACACAAGGATGAGGAACAGGAACAGCTCCAACCTATGAGCATGAGCCACAGGCCTGTGGGTCCAAGGTCTGACTCCTTCCGAGGTGGGGGGCTGTGCAGCCTTCTCCATGAAGGGCTCATAAATCACAGGTGAACAACACTACACTGATTCCCTCAACTTTGGCAAAGTGAACCGAGGTACATACATGGAGAACAGTGGGGATGAGCAGTTGCTGAGTCATGGCGGAGTGGTTTTCACATGGCTGTTTGGATTAATGGTTCTGTTTATAGTAACCTACACGTGCATGAACACACATGAAGACTGCTGTTTGTTCTTAAAGGCCATGCATTTTGTTTCTCTTCAAGTATGAAGCTGTAATTGATGACAAAGTCTCCATTAGTGCCATATTTTGCAGTCTTGAAGCTTGGTCCACAACTGTTCCTCCTTCTCTATATGTGCACTAATATATATGTAATACATATGTAACATAAATGTAACACATACATTGTTTACACAGCCTGCATATTATTTATAAATAATTGCATAATGAAGACAAAGAAAATTTTTAAAGTAAATCATCGATCTATTGAACTGATAATGTACTATGTATGACTTCTAGATATTTTTCTTTTATGTTTTTTAACAATTTTTTAATGTTTATTTATTTTTTGAGAGAGAGATCCAGACAGAGTGAAAGTGGGAGAAGGCCAGAGAGAGAGGGAGACACAGAATCTGAAGCAGCTCCAGGATCTGAGCTGTCAGCACAGAGCCCAATACGGGGCTCGAATCCACAAACTGTGAGATCATGACCTGGGCTGAAGTCAGATGCTTAACCGACTGAGCCACCCAGGTGCCCCCAATGTTTTTTGTTTTTTTGAGAGACTGAGAGAGAGGGAGAGACAGAGACAGAGACAGAGACACAGAGAGAGGGACGCAGAGGATCCAAAGTGGGCTGTCTGCACTGACAGCAGAGAGCTTGATGTGGGGCTTGAACTCATGAACGATGAGATAATGACCTGAGCTAAAGTCAGACCCTTAACCAAGTGGGCCACCCAGGTGCCTGACATGTTTCTATTTATGTGTATACATGTGTGAATATTATATTGCACTGTAATAACACTTTACATATGGTTGATAAATTCCTGTTATGAAATAACATCATTCTAGAGAAATATGTAAAATCATTTCAGTGGCTGTGTGCTGTATTTAACCCATTCCCTTTTGCAATGTTTCTCTTTCTGTCATTCCTTCATCCAGGCATATCTCTGATACATATATAATTAATTCCTTGAGCCATATGCCTGGTAGTGAATTACCTCTTCATTCTCCCACCTCCTGCATGTGTTCAATATATCGAGTCTCCCTGGGTGTCCATTGGTCTTCTGCTTTATTTCCTCTAATGTAGAGAAACTTCTATGTATTTATGTACATATTCTATGTATTTCTATGTACATAATTCTAGTATTTAATTCCACAGAGTGCTTTTTATTCTCACAGAAAATATTTATTAATTTAAAATTTTATTTAAATAATATTTAAAATTTATAGGGCACCTGGGTGGCTCAGTCAGTTGATCATTCAACTTCAGCTCAGGTCATGATCTCATGGTTCATGGCTTTGAGCCCCACATTGGGCTCTGTGCTGACAGCTCAGAACCTGGAGCCTGCTTTGGATTCTGTGTGTCCCTCTCTCTCTGCCCCTTCCCTGCTGGTGCAGTTGGAAGTATCTGGAGTCCTTCCTCCTATGCACTCTTCGATGTTAAGCTTCTTTTGCTGAACATAATGGTCTTGTGATTTATCCATGTAGTTGAGTTCTGGGCTGTGTTCTGGGAAATAGATATGCTACTATGCTTTGCTATTCTTTCACAATTCATAAGCAGTTGGGTGTGGGGTATCAACTGCAGTTTGGAGTACATAAATAAAGCTTTTATAAATATTTGTCTAAAAGTTTTTTCCTGGTCATGTTTAATTCTGAGTGAATATTTAGGAGTGCAATGGCTGAATTCATAATGTACATGTTTGCTTACCTTTACAAAAAGTCATCACACTGATTTCCAGAACAGTGTTCTGTATTACATTTTCCAGATAAAATGTGCCAGTGATGCATAAGCATTTCAGTTGCTCCACGTTCACACAACATTGGTATTGTCACTCTTCTTAATTTTTTAGCTTTTAAAATACACATTAAAAAATAAAATAAAGTATGCATTTAATGGCATATCAATATGGTTCTAATTTGTGTTTTCTTAATAACTGAGATTCAGCATCTTTACATGGGTTTCTTAGCCACCTATGCATTATGTATCTTGAACTTGGAAGTGTTTGTTCAAATCTTTTGCCTCTTGTTAAGTGGATTGTTGGTCTTTTAGTCATTGATAAAAAGATATCACGTATGTGTATCTATATATCTGTTTTATAATGTTATTCAATTTCTTACCTTTTCTTGTTCACTCAACACAATGCTTTTAGGAGCCACCTGCTGCAAGGTCTATACCTAGCACCTTCTTTCTAAACACTGCTTGGTTTTCACTGGTTTGCAGGCTTAGTATGTTGCATACTGACATTCTCATTGATGAAGATCTGGATTACTTCCAATTCCACATCATCACAAATAATGAAATGTACATTTCCAAATAAGTGTCTTCACTGGTCTTTAAGGACTTATTTGGGAAGTATTCCTGGGAGCAATATTGTCCACAATCATGCAGGTCTACATGATCCACTGGCAGGTTATATCCAGAAGTTGCTGTCTATTTTATCTGGACTTTCCCCATATGCTTTTTCCCTTTGCTGATTTTAACATGATAACTTCTCAGTACATCTCTTCCTTCCTGGAGTCACCTGAGCATTACTAGCAGGCACTCTGTGTGCAGGAGACAGAGCGTCATGAACTAAGTATGCCCAACGTGGTTGCTGATTCACTAAATGGGAGATAAGGGAAAAATCATGTCAATTAGCTGATTTATAAAGTACTCATCCTGCTTCAGGCTTTGATCTTTTTTTTTTCATCTTTGTTTTTTCTGTTCTAGATTCTATCACCACCAAAACCATATGGAGATATAGACAGATTAAGAATGAGGCTAGCTCCCACTTATTAAGCACGTACTTATCAAGTGCTGTTCAAAGTGTCCTACATGTGTTAACTTTTAGCAAGCTCTGCCAAGTCATAAGTCTTTATTATTAACCTTACTCTACAGGTAAAGAGACTAAGACACAGAAAATGGAAGAAACCATCAATAGTCAGGTAACTAGCAAGCAGAGGAGCCAGTGTATGAACCTTGGTGATCTCTGGTAAGTCTGTGCTTTTTACAGAGGTCTCTCAAGTTTAGGCGGCAGAGACCTGAAATATCAGCAAGGAAATGAGAATCATAAAAAAGAACCACATTGAAATTCTAGAACTGGAAAGCACATTATTAGAAATGAAAGATTCAGTATATAGGCTCACCCCACTTGAACTTGAATACAGATTATTAGAAATCACTGGATAAAAAAATAATAAGGTTGAGAAGTCATTGAACAAGAGCAGAGAGGAGTTGGTAAACCAGCAGCCCCATCTGAAGGCAGCTCAGACATCCATCAACACAGATGGACAAAGGAAGATACAGCCATTCAATGGGTACAACTTAGCACCAAAAAGGGTTAGAACTACTAACACGCACAATACAAGTGCATGTCACAGGTATTAGGCTGAGTGAAAGGAGCTAGGAGCAGGGTTTCAGTGCAGGGTTGGGGATAAAACGGTGGTGATGGTGGTGTCCCAGCATGACCACGGACGTGGTGCAGGATGCTGGAGCCTGTACAGGGTGATGGCACTAGTGACAGCCAGCATGCGCCATCTCTGTCGTGGGTGGAGGAGGATGTCCCCTTTGGGGGCGGGACATCTACACAGGGAGGGTGGCCACCATGGCGTGTTCTCTCCCTCTTGGTTTCTGGACGTCTGGGACGATGTCTTGAATGTGTAATCCAGTTTAGTATTTTGTTCACTCAGCTGAACCCATCTATCGAGTCCTTTCTTAATCAGTTATGCTTTCCAGACAAATTATTTACAATGGTTCTTATTGGTACATGCCTGGTCTTGCTTCACACAGCAATATTCTCACTGCCTTGAGCACATTTGCCATCCTATCTTAAATTACTCTATATTCTGGCTCCTTAATTCTGCCCCATCTGCTCTAAACCACTTGTCTTTCTTGTTAGCAGCTTCATTTCTCAGACATTTAATCATCTGCTTTGGGAAACTCATCCATTTGGACGGTGCTACCTAGTCTGGTCATGTGCTTGGGGAAGAACTAATAGCTGAGTGTGGCTCATGGTGGGCGACACCAAGCAGGGTTGAGCTCCCATCCTGTCGACCTGTTGTTTCTCACCCTCAGGGACCCACAGTACCTCCTTCTGCCCTTGCTCTTTCCTCAGAGCTGCATCCTCATCTTCATCCAGACCGTGGGGTTTGTAAAAGAAGAGAAAACAGAGAGGCCCAGCCCAGCACCTGCTGCTGTCACATTACCACCAATCTGACCCAGCCTGGACTTCCTTGCAGTTGGAAAAAAGGTTGCCAGCGATCAGCCAAATTCACTTTGTAAAAGATTTTCAAAATGGCATAAGTGAAAGCTGTCCTCTAATGAGGAGGACTCAGATATAACACTCTATTTTCTGGAATCTTCCTGCTGCTTTTCCTTCCCCAAACCACCGCCTCATACACTTGAAACCAGTCATTTTCTGCCTTCCCAAGAGTCTGTCCTTTGACTTACTTTTTTGAGATCTGAATCTTCCTTTGTTGGCGTCTCCGTAATTGGGTTCAGAAGATGCTCGTGACTGTTACTTCGCCCTGTACTCAGGAGGGAAAAGATAACACTTGTGGGTAGATCTGCGGGCTCAACATGTTTGTGCTGGGAATTTTCTTCCTGATCTATAAGTTCATCGATATAAAAATTCTGATCTCTAGAACACATAAAATAACCTATATATAACAATGCCATTTCAAATACAATTTCCATTAAGCATGGATAGAGCTCTTTTTTCAAATTTATTTTCTTTGTTCCAATATAATAGCAACAATGTCCAATGGATCTTTTTATATTACAGTCTCTGCTAATTCTCTTTCTTTACCATCTCTTACTCCTACTCTAACTCTGATCCTGTCTTCTCTTGTGTAACCTACGTGCAGTACTATTTGAAACCAGAAGTAATATGTACAGAACACTCAGCAGAGCGACTATTAAGAGACTCCATCCACAACTGACACCCATGAACTGTAGTGTGTTCTTTCCACCCATGTCCTTCTTCTTCTCTTGTTTTTGGCTAAAAGTCACCAGAAGAGTCCTTGAACAGTTGGACTCACATGACATTATGAAGTGCATTAGTTCCCCTGTGTTCATGCTCCTTCATGGTCCTGTGTAATTGGCAGACGACCTGCTCACATGGGAGAAATCCTTTCTTTTCAACACAGATCCAGTGGGAAACTAGTTACATCCTCATTACACATCTCAGAGCTTTCTGCCTCTGATAGATCCCTTGATCGCCTTCCCATGTCCAGCTCTTGTTCTACACTGGACTGTAAATCAGCATGATTCACCCAACCCAGAGGACTGTGAACACAGTATCACAGTGCTCATTTCTCTTCCAGCACTAACACCATGGGGAGTTTTGGCTTCCACGCTCTACAGGGTGAAATGAAAGAAGCTGTGCCTTGAGGTCAGTTGCTATAAACAATGGTCGACTCATCAAAGTAGTTGTCTTTGGTTTAATAAGCATCCAGGACAGACAATCTGTCCCTTATCTGGGACACAGGGGAAAGCAGAAGAAGGGGACCATGTGAGTAACTGTGCCAGAGTCCAGCTCCAGCAGGTCCAGGGCTCCCTGAAGGATGGATGGTGTCAGCGAAAGAGGAAGTGAGAGAGCTTCGGTTTCTTTCTGATCACCAGACAGTCATCTCTGCTCTTCAGGTAGGCATCTCTGCACTGACAAGAGAGTCAGCTTTATGTATTGAAAAAAAGTGGCAATTTCCTTAGACAATGATTTCTGATGACAAATTCTTTGGTATGTAAAAATTTCCTAGAACTTAGATTGGTAAAAGACTCATGTATAATCTCTATCAATGGTGATTGATGTAGGTAAGTTCAATGCTTTCATATGGAGAAGGAAGGTATCTTTAGCATTCAAATACAAGGCAATGGTTTTAGCATAGCAAAGGCAAAAATTAGTTCTTTGTAAGCAGGGGTCAGTAGCCTGTTTTCTTGAGAGGAAGAAAAACACGTTTCTCAGGAAATGCAATATTTGCTCCTATAATCACAAAAGAAGAAACTCCTATAATAAGTTCTTTCACAAGGTACAATTCACATATTTTTAGCATAAGAGGTCAAGTCACTCCTGATACCAGTCAGCCAGGCTCCTTGGAGTTTGGTGCTGAAGAAAAAATAATTGTGTAGGGGTAGACATCGGTTGCCATCTGAAAGCGAGAGGCCTTGCAAACCTGCCTTACTTCACAAGGAGATTTTCACAGCTTCATGAGTTCAGAAATGGCTACCAGCATAAATGATCTTTAAAACCCTGTGATTCAAACCTAACAATATGTAAGATAATTTTTAGTCCGTGAAAAGTGATGTGGACATTCCTTTCTCCAGGAGTTTGAGGAAGATATCTCGACTTCTCTGGGAGGGCAGCCTTGTTTTCCTTTCCGTGTGGTGAACTGGTCAGGCAATGCTCCATGGTGGCTCCGTGCAGTCTTCTCCGAACTCAAATATTCCAACTCAAAATCCAGTACTTCATCATGACACTCTCGTGGCTTAAGTAAGAAGCTGCGACGCAGTTTAACAAGCTGACTCACAGTGAGATGACATATATGTAAAGGGCTCTGTGGTTTAAGGTACTCCTATCACTCAATCTGAAGGCAATCACACACGTGAGGGAGCAGGTCCAGGCTTCCCCTTCCCCTTGTGCTCTCACTCTTTTGTTGGTGTGGAAGGCTATGATTCTTTCCCCATTTAATCAAACATTTCACTAGCATAAGATCTTGTGTTTATAGACAAAAGTCAATGTTCCTTGGAACACATCAGAAAATGGCACTAATAAAGTGTATCCTAGACAAGTAAAATAAACAATAATAACTATTATTTATATGCCAAGGACTGGGAAGTTCCTGGTAGCAACTTTGTTCTCATGAGTTACATATTGTGTAAAATAATGGCTAAGTGGTGTCAGTCATGTATGTGGGGTGTGGGACTGAGTGGGGGGAGGAGAGTCTATCCCCTCACTGGTCATGATCCCAGGCTGCATCCTGAGCCTGCCAGACTCCCATCTAATTATCACTGCTCCAGGTGCTTACTCTGGCCAGACACTTGGAGTAAATATTTTATAGTGAAAATATTAAAATGCAGTAATGGTCGTAAGAGAAAGAGGAGGATTAGTAACAATTGCTGTTTGTACTTATTATACACACAAGAAGTCATGGATTCAAGTCAACATCCCATTCCTTACCTAGTGGGTGACCAGGGGTCGCCAGAAACTATGGCAAGATTTTAAAGCTTTCTGTAGCTCAGTTTCATCATAACACCAATATGTTCCTCAATATTGTTGTGAGATTGCATATATATGTATATTAAGGCATAGGGAACAGTGTCTCTCACACAAAAAACATACTAAAAATGAAAGATTTTTTACTATTATTACAGATCAAGACCTTTCTTATAAAGATGTAACTGATACAGTGTTGCGTCCATAATGCATGGAACGTGTTCCTTTGATACCCTTATATATCATAACACGATTACTTCTGTAGTGCCTGTTAACACCGCTCTCAGGTCATGTAATTACCATTTCTTTTTTTATGCCGAGAACAGTTAAGATCTAGTCTCCTTTGAGTTCTTGACATAATTTATAAGTAACACGTACTTCCTATTTTTTGAACGAGGAGATGGAAACCGTAAGAATTAAGTAACCTGCAAACATTCACAAACCTGGTGAAGAGTGAAGCCAACCTTTAAACATGCATGCATTTTTGAAGCAAAAAAGTATGCTCTTTTCTCAATGCCTTAAATCTGTTTTGTCTGAGAAAACATTTATTCTATACCTTAACTGCAAATAGATACTGAAAAAAAAAAAACCTCCCGTGTGCATTAAAAATGAGCGTTTCAGAGTGGGTGTTCAGGCATAGGAGACAAGCCATGAAAGAACCAGGTCATCACAGGTACTTAGTGGACAAAGAGATTTCAGGCTGATCAGTTATATGGTGGAGGCATGGCCTTTGGATTACAGCTGTCAACCCACAATACAGAGCAACAACTACCATGTGAAAGCATGGGATCTTGTGGACATTTTACCACGATGCTGCTCATGCTGAGTGTTGTCCTCAGGGACAACGTCTGCAGATGTGTTTACATGCTACTTGAGGGGGTACTCCTGGCATCAAGTGCACAGAGGCCCAGAATGCTGCTGAACAACCCACCTGCCCAGAAAGGCCCCCAAACGGGATAATCAGGCCTAGGTTCAGTGTGAATGAACCTACAAAAGGTCAATTGGGCTGTTGTTGAGAAGTCCTGAGATAGATACTCTGTGGCTCAAGGAAGCCTCTGCAAGACAAAGCTGGTCAAACATGTCAGCACAGTTTTATCCTCCAAGTCCATATATTTCAGCTGCACATGGAAATAAGAAGTTGTGAGCGGTCAAGACCATGTTGATCACTCATCATCAGTTGTAAAGAAGTGGAAAGCAGAGATGGGAAGGACAACACACCCCACTTACTGCAGAGCACTGACATGATAGGCTGTGCCCATCCCTGCTGCTTCCTGAAGTAGGCTTCACCCCCACCACTTCAACAAAACCTTCCTGGTCAGGCCCGATGATCACTTCTCTGCATTTAGTGAATTCACGGATGAATCTGATTTCTCAACAATAGTTGAAATCCTTTTTCTTGATGACCCTGAAGTAAAGAGTTCGTGGAAAAGTGACTGGAAGTAGGAGCATGATGTTAACCGACCTGGTCTAAAGCGACATGTTTCCCCTGTGGCACTAGGTGAGGTCATATCTGAGAGAAAGCAGTGGGAACAGAGGACTGAATTCTGTGATTCCTGAAGGTGACAGGGCAGTGGGGACCACTCAGAGGGAATTCTACTCTTGTATAGGACACCAGAGTGCATGCCTATGGGCTTGTCTACTGATTCTCTAGATTCTATGACAGAAGAGACTGTGGGCTGCTGTGGGGGGTTTGGGGAACATGGCAGGAGAGCAAGTATGTTGGGTGCTGGAAGTCAGAGGAAAGGGCCAAAGCTGTCTCTTCTCACTGTCCTTTCTGACCCCCATTGTCATGGATCCAGCCCCACAGGGCACCAGTGCAGTCTGGGGGAGCCTGAAGGTTCAGATAAAGTGGAGGTTAAGAATCTGAAGGCATCTTTGAAGCCTAGAAATGAGAAAGAAGTCTCAGGAAAGGCTATTTATTATCTGGTTCCAGTTTTACAACTATTTATAGGATTACTTTCTCACAGAGGTGGAACTATAGGGACAGGAGCAGTTCTGTGTTTACAAGGCTGGCTGGGGGAGAGGTTTACTAGGAAGGTACAAGGGATGGGTTGGGAGGTGTTGGAGTTGTTCTATGACCTGACTATGGCTATGGATACAAATTACAAAAACATATAGTCAGAAGATAAAAATTATTGTGTACAAATTATACATAAATAAAAATTTTGGAAAAGTAGAAGTGGGAGAAAGGAAACAGGTAATTAATTGTACGAGCTTGGCAGAGATCAAGTATGGTGACAGAAAGAGAGGACATGGCTGTGGGTAGAAGTGCAGGCAGCTGGACATGGTGAGCTCATAAAGCCCTTGGGTCACCTCCATTGAAAAGTCTTTCCAGAACCTTTGTTTTGTTTTTGTGACACTTTTCATACCAACTGTTAAACTTACTATGTTGTATTCTGACTATTTGGCAGATATGTCTGTTCCCCTCCTTACATGGTGGATTATTGGAGGATGGGAATTAAGACCTGACTTTTGCTGGTTGTGGGTCCTGAGATCCAGCAGGTACCTTGATGCCTCATACAAAGTTGGTGGTCAACAGCAATTCCAAGGGGAATAGTAAGTGAATGAGTTCAGGGAGGTCTGAGGTTAATGCAGAAGCCAGACCATCTACCTGGATATTGACCATGACAGTGAGGTGGCCATTGTGGACACTTGATTATCTGTACAGATGCTCTGGCAATGGTCAAAACTGGTGCTGGGAGGAAACCATGGATGCAGGTGTACAAGGCTCAGTGAGAGTAGGGGCATGCCTGGAAGGTATGTAGGTGATGAAAACAGGAGGCAGAACTTTTTATGTGATGGGAAAGAAATCAAGAGAAAAATAAGAAATGTAGAAAATGAATAGTGTGAGAGAAAGAGTAGCTTTGAACTGAGGATGATAAAAGAAACAGCACGTGAGAGAAAACCTGCCTGCTAACACATAGCTGTCATCATGAAAAGTAGTGAGCAGGACTAGAGAGTTCCCCCATAATATTGCTAGAGTTCTATGGAAGTGTATAAATGAGGAAATGATTCAAAGGGAAGCACCTCAAAGTGGAATAAGAATGACCTTGTTGAGTAGGTAAGGTGAGGTGACTGAAGGTGAAGAAAAAAAATGTCATGTTGCCTGTTTTTATTTTTCTCCACTTAGAACTTCCACAAATGAAAACACCTGTTTTCCTTCCAAATTATACATTTTGGTTTTAGACAGACAGATGCTTTTTTAAAGATGCAGTAATCTTTTGGGTTGAATATAGGAAAATAACAACTCATTACTTATAAAGGGGACTGATTAAGGATAAGAAAATTTTCAGCTACTTTGGTAAGAGGAAGATATAACTACACCTTGGTTTGCATAACAGTCATTGGGAAAGCATTGCATAAGTTATTTATATGCCAAATCATGGTTGTCATGCACTACAGTAATAGTATTTCTTTAAAATGACTTATTTGTGGGGACAGTTAAGATGGTGGAGAAGGAGAAGGATCCTGGGTTTTCCGCGTCCCACAAATACATATGTATTGAGGTCCAATCACTTGGAACACCCAAGAAATCTATCTGTAGAGGGGCAGAAAGATCTCCAAGGTTGGAAGGAGACAGCACGGCATGTGTGAGGTGCGTGGATGGGAATTGGGGAAGAGAAAAAAACTGTGGTGCTGTGGAGAAGAGGGAACCCTTTCCATGGAGAGACAATAGGGAGAGAAAGAGAGAGAGAGCCTGTGAAAGTGCAGCGTTGGGCTCACAGAAGAGTAAAACCTCTCTGGACCAAGGATTGGAGAGCAAGAAGTACTGAGTATCAGACAGTTTTTGAAAACAGCATTTGGAGCTGAAACTCTGGGGGTTTGGAAGTGTTAGACTCTCTCCATTGCTGAACTATGGTTCTCACTCCTGGGAAGGAGAAGGGAACTGGTCCCAGGAGTGCACAATGTAGTGTAGGAATCTCTGGGGTGCACTGGGAGAGAAGAGTCCCCTTCCTGTAGTACTTTTGGAAGATGATACATTGCCTCCCAAGGGAAAAAAGACCCTGCAGGTGCCATCATGAGGCCTTTCATTAGCAGGGGACAGAGGCATGTGCAGAGGACAAATAACCTGGTTGCACTTTTTGGAGTGCTATGCCATAGATTCCAAATACCACCGTAGGCACAGGTCTCTTTTCCTGGGACTAAGGACATTGGACACGGCAAACATCCCATTAAAGAATGAATGGGTTAACCAGAACATTAAAGAAGAAATCAAAAATACATGGAAGCAAATGAAAACATGCTTTGGAGTGCAGCAAAGGGAGTTCTAAGAAGAAAGTATGTCTCATTTCAGACCCAACTCAAAGAAGCAAAAACAGTCCCATGTAGACAACCTAATCTTACACCTAAAGGACCTAGAAAAGGAATAGCAAATAAAGGGCAATCCAGCAGAAGAAGGGAAATGACCTTGATTAGAGCAGAAGTAAATGATATATAATAAAAAAGAAGTAGAACAGATCAATGAAAGTAAGAGCTAATTTATTGCAAGAATAAACAAAACTAATAAACTAGCCAGACTGATCAAAAAGAAAAGATAGAGGATCCAAATAGATAAAATTATGAATGAAAGAGGAGAGATCACAACCAACACCACAGAAATACAAATAATTATCAGAGAATGCTAAGACAAATTATATGCTAATAAACTGGGCAATCAAAAGAAATGGACAAATTCCTAGAAATTCACAAACTACCAAAACTAAAACAAGAAGAAATAGAAAATTCTGACAGACCCATAAGCAGCAAAGAAATTGAATCAGTTATCAAAAATTTCCCAACAGGGGGAGGAGCCAAGATGGCAGAGAGGAAGGGAGCTCTGTAAACTCCGTCCGCTCCATCCATCGAACTGAGAGGGACATTACTCTCATCTGCAAGAGGAGAAGGAGAAAATACAGACTCCAGAAAGAAGAGAACCTCAAGGATACCTGAGTGAGTGAGTGCGAACTTGGGAGATCTGAAAATGGGCCAGACCGAGATGGGCAGGGGAGACGGGAGCCCCAGCCCAACACGGGGCAAACGTGAGCGGAGCCCAAGAGACAAAGGGAAAGGACATAGTGACTGAACACGCTCCTAGTACTGTCTCTGGGGAAGAGGTAAGGAATGCTTGGCAGTGCTTGGAGAGAAACTCACTCCATAGATAACTGCTAGGTAGCCGGAATTCCGAACCTGGGGGGCACAAGGGAAAGAACAGCTTCCAGCCCTAAGCCATCTCGGCGGGGAATCAGTGGCCGCGTTGGCGCCAGGGGTGGCGGCAGCCTTGGCGAGCGTGGCAGTGCCAGGCATGGTGCACTTCGAACTCGGTTTTGGGAGCAGGACCACGCACCTCATTTCCACGGTGCATCTCGCCCCCTGCATTGGCCACATGAATCCTGAATCCCGGGTGCCTACAGGGAAAAAATAGGGCCCACACCTACGCAATCCCAGTGGGGAGTTGGCGATGGTGGAGGCCTGGGCACGCGCTTAGGCTACAGGAGCTTCCAGCTCATTTCCAGCAGCACACAGCACCTTGAGCAACAGCTGTCCTAGGCCAAGAGACTCATTTTCTTTTCCCCCATTGCAATCGTGATCCCAGCTGGGGGTGGGAACTCTGCAGTTGGGTCTGTGAAGGTGCGCACTTCACCTCCTGCTGCTCATTTCGCCTCAGGCAGGGGCAGCCGAAATCCTTGCCTGAGCCAAGACAAACTGATTCCTCCCCCTAAGAAGCCAGCCACCAAAGCAAATACATCTCATCTGTGGACTGGAACTTTGAACCGAGGCGGGCCTGGAAAATACAACTTGGCTCAACTGCGGCCCAGGGAGACTGGACTCATTAGAGTGGCCTACAGTGCTTAGTTTAGCGGAGCTTGGCATGCCGCCATTATAATCTCTGCAGACACCAAGGCAGAGCCTCTGAGACCAGCCTCCATGACCTACCACACCAAACCACGCCTATCCACAAGGGGGAGCTGCTGTTTCTTTTTCTTATAAAAATTTTTTTTCTTCACTTTTTTCGTACTTATTTCTTTGTTGTTATTATTACCTTTTTTAACTTAATTCTTTTAAATTTTTACTCTTTATTTTCCTTTCTCCTTTCTCCCTTTCTTTTTCATCTTATCGCAATCCAGATATATTATCCTATATCTCATCATTACCTCTCACCATCTCACTTCAACTGGTCATACACTTTTAGACTGTCTACTGTCCTTTGTTGTCTTCAATCCCCTTTTATTTATTTTTTCAATTTTTATCTTTTTGTACTTAATTCTTTTAGATTCTTACTCCTTATTTTCCTTTCTCCTTTCATCCTCTCTTTTTTTTTTTACCTTCTTGCAATCCAGATATATTCTCCTGTATCCCATCCTTACCTGTCTCCTCAACTGGTCATACACTTTTAGACTGTCCACTGTCCTTTGTTGTCTCTGACCTCCTTTTATTTTTTTCTTTCTTTTTCTTTTCTCTTTTTCTCTTCTTTTCGTCTCTTTCCTTTCCATTTTCTTTCTTTCTTTCCCCCTTTTAATGTGTTTCTTTGTTTGATTTGTCTGTGTGTCTGTGTGCTTCTGTTCCCTCTGTGTTTGTCTGTTTTCCTTATTAGGACTACACCAAGAAACAAGCCAAAGTGTGCATGACGGTGAGTCCCAAATATTGCTGAGTAGGGAAATAAAATGCTCACAGGCACAATAAGAGAAACGGAGAGACACCATTAAGAGAATATTTCCTGAAAAGACAGGCCCTGGACAGTCAATAAACCTCTTTTAACAGACAAATATTGACAGGTGCACAGCGCACAACGAGCTTTCTAAGGTGACAAGAGACAGAAAACTAGCAAAAATGACAAAACGAAGAAACTCTCCCCTAAAGAAACTCCAGGAGAAAGTCACAGCCACAGAACTGCTCAAGGCAGATCTAGACAACATACAATTTGACAATAAAATATTATGGAAAATAAAAATAAAAATAAAAATAAAATAAAATAAATAAAATACAAACCCTAGAGGAATTCCATACTGTGCACAAAATCAATTTCACAAACATGCAGTTGGAAGTTTGACAGTCAAATATTTTCATATGGAGAAATTATCCTACATTTTGACTTTATTAGTCCTTCAAAAAAATTTTGGTAACCATTTTCTGTTGTTTTAAAAGCAATTAGGCCAATTAAGCCTGACAGCATGATTTCAAGAGGGATGCTGTGCAAGCCGCTATCCACAATGAGAACCTGCACTGAAGCAAGGAACAGCTGATACATGCAAAGAGATGCAATTGAGGAGTGCTATC
Organism: Suricata suricatta; assembly: GCF_006229205.1. Classification (NCBI taxonomy): domain Eukaryota; kingdom Metazoa; phylum Chordata; class Mammalia; order Carnivora; family Herpestidae; genus Suricata; species Suricata suricatta. The sequence continues at coordinate 512,582 of NC_043706.1, forward strand.
TATGAAACCCTTGCCCTTGGGGAGGATAAAGTGGAGTAAAAGATAATGATGATGATTCTGGAATCCTGTTTAGTCCTTTTCAAAGGAAGGAAAGTATTTTAAGAAGCAGTTCCCACCAGTCATCAATGAAGAGATTTGGTATATGGAACAAGTCTGTGACTGATGCATGAAAGAAAGAGAAAACCCACCAAAATTTCCTTTGTAGGTTACTATTCCAAAGGAAGATCTTTATCCCATAATGTACAGAACTCTGAAAAGAATAGTACCTATGGCAAAACAGGTAATAAGGGGGTCTGGACTTTTATTTTGAAATTGATAAAATGTGGTTGATTTTATAGAGGCCCGAATTAAGTGTAATTGTGAACTAAGTTAATTTCATGACTGAATCAGAACAGACAATACAGAAAAATATTCATAGATATTATAGTGAAGATATATTAACATGGTGATTGACAGTATCAGATTTCATTTGGATAAATAGTATGGGGTTAAAACCAAGGAGAACAGATAATTTTTTTTTAATTCTCACAGATAGAAATATACTTGCTTTGCATGACACCCTCAAGGTCCATTCACTTTGCTACAAATGGCCATATTTCATTCTTTCAAGGGTGTCATGCTAAGCAAAATAAGTCAGGCGGAGAAGGAAAGATATCATATGTTTGCACTCATAGGTCTAACAGGAGAAACCTAACATAGGACCATAGGGAGGGGAAGGTGGAAAGAGAGCTGGGGAGAGAGAGAGGGACACAAATCATGAGATACTACTGAATATTGAAAATGAACCGAGGGCTGAAGGGGGAGGGGGAGAGGGAAAGAGGGTAATGGTCATGGAGGGGGGCATTTCTGGGGAGAAGCACTGGGTATTATATGGAAACCAATTTGACAATAAACTATTATTTAAAAAAACTCACTAAACTAAAAAAAAAGAATTTAAAAAACTTGTCATAAAATTAATCGCTGGAGTTGAGAAAAACATCAAAGAATCAAATGAGACAACTACTAGGTGCCTTGAAAATAAATGTGATGGATTAAAAAAGGCTATAGATGAGGTGAATAACAAACTGGAGGCAGCCACCTCGAGGATTGATGAGGCAGACAGAAGAATAGGTGAATTAGAAGATATAGTTATAGCAAAAGAGGAAGCTGAAAAAAAGAGAGAAATTACTCCTGGAGCAGGAAAGGAGAATTCGAGATCTGAGTGACACAATCAAACAGAGCAACATCCGTCTCATAGGAATTCCTGAAGAGGAAGACAGAGAGAAAGGGCCTGAAGGGATACTAGACCAAGTTATAAATGAGAATTTCCCAAATCTGGGAAAAGAAATAGATATTCAAATTCAAGAGGCACAAAGAACCCCTTTAAGACGTAACTTGAATCGGCCTTCCGCACGATATATCATAGTGAAACTGGCAAAATATAAAGATAAAGAGAGAATTCTGAAAGCAGCTAGGGAGAAAAGTGCCCTCACATACAAAGGGAAACCTATCAAAGTGGTTACAGACCTATCTAATGAAACTTGGCAGGCCAGAAAGGAATGGCAGGAAATCTTCAATGTGATGAGCAGAAAAAACATGCAGCCAAGAATCCTTTATCCAGCAAGCCTGTCATTCAAAATAGAAAGGTTTTCCCAAATAAACAAAAATTGAGAGAATTCATGACCACCAAACCAGCCCTACAGGAAATCCTAAGAGGGACTCTATGAGGGAAATGTTGCAAAGAATATAAGGTTCCAGAAACACCACCATAAACATAAATTCTAGGGAGAACCCAATGACTCTAAACCCACATTTCTCAATAATAACATTGAATGTAAATGGATTGAATGCTCCAACCAAATGACACAGGGTAGCAGAATGGATAAAAAAACAAAACCGATCTATTTGCTGTCTACAGGAGACTCGTTTTTGACCGGAAGACACCTTCAGGTTGAAAGTAAAGGGATGGAGAAATATCTATCAGGCGACTGGAAGCCAAAAGAAAGGTGGAGTAGCCATACTAATATCAGACAAACTGGACTTTTAAGTAAAGGCAGTAACAAGAGATGAAGAAGGACATCATATAATAATTACAGGATCTCTACATCAGGAAGAGCTAACAATTATAAATATCTATGCACCAAATTCGGGAGCACCCAAATACATAAAGCAATTAATCACAGAAAGCAACAATCTTATTGGCAAAAATCTGCTAATTGCAGGGGACTTTAATACTCCACTGACAGCAATGGATAGATCAACCAGACAGAAAATCACTAAGGAAACAATGGACCAGAACAACACATTGGAACAGGTGGAACTGATAGATATATTTAGAACTCTGCATCCTAAAGTTAGGAAATTAACCTTCTTTTCAAGTGCACATGGCACATTCTCCAAGATAGACCCCATACTGGGTCATAAAACAGCCCTCCATAAATACAAAAGAATTGAGATCATACCATGAACACATTCAGATCACAATGCTATGAAACTTGAAATTAACCACAGGAAGAAGTCTGGAAAACCTCCAACAATGTGGAGGTTAAAAACCACCCTACTAAAGAATGATTGGGTTAATCAGACAATTAGTGAATAAATGAAAAAATATATGGAAACCAACAAAAACGAAAATACAACAATACAAAATCTCTGGGACGCAGCAAAGGCAGACCTAAGAGGAACGTATATTGCAATCCAGGCCAATCTCAACAAACTAGAAAGAGCGCAAATTCAAAAACTAACAGAGCACCTACTGGAACTAGAAAGGAAGCAGCAAGAGCACCCCAAACCCAGCAGAAGAAAATAAAAAATAAAGATCAGGACAGAAATAAACAATATAGAATCCAAAATAACAGTCAAGCAGATCAATGAAACCAAGAGTTGGTTCTTTGAAAAAATAAACAAAATCGATATCCCTCTAGCCAGGCTCCTCAGAAAAAAAAGAGAGAGCACCCAGATAGACAAAATCATGAATGGAGAAGGATCTATTACAACCAATCCCTTAGAAATACAAGCAATCATCAGAGATTACTATGAAATACTATATGCCAACAAACTGGGCAACACAGAAGAAATGGACAATTCCTGAATACACATGCACTACCAAAATTCAAATGGGAAGAGATAGAAAGCATGAATAGACCAATAACCAGTGAAGAAATTGAATCCGTTATCAATAATCTCCCAACGAATAAGAGCCCAGGGCCAGATGGCTTCCCAGGGGAATTCTATCAGACATTTAAAGCAGATATTAACACCCATCCTTCTCAAGCTATTCCAAAACAGATATAGAAGGAAAACTTCCAAACTCACTCTATGAAGCCAGCATCACCCTGATACCCAAACCAGACAGAGACCCAGCCAAAAAAGAGAACTACAGACCAATATCCTTAATGAATACAGATGCAAAAATACTCAACAAGATACTAGCAAATCGAATTCAACA
>NC_043706.1:516108-528334 GCF_006229205.1 Suricata suricatta
AGCAAAAGGAAAAAAAGGCATCAGAATTGGCAAGGAAGAAATCAAACTTTCACTTTTCATAAATAACATGATACTTACATGGAAAACCCAATTGACCCTGCCAGAAGCCTTCTAGAACTGATCAATGAATTCAGTAAAGTTGCAGGGTACAAAATCAATGTGCAGAAATCAGTTGCATTCCTATACACCAAAAACAAAGCAGCTGAAAGAGAAATCAAGAAAATGATCCCATTCACGATTGCACGAAAAACCATCAAATACCTAGGAATAAACCTAACCAAGGACGTAAAAGACCTATATGATGAAAACTATAGAAAACTTATGAAAGAGATTGAAGAAGACACCAAGAAATGAAAAAATATTCCCTTTTCATGGATCAGAAGAATAAACATTGTGAAAATGTCATCACTACCCAAAGCAATCTACACATTCAATGCAATCCCCATCAAAATTGCACCAATATTCTTCTCAAAACTAGAACAAACTATCCTCAAATACGTATGGAACCACATAAGATCCCGTTTAGCCAATGTTATATTGAAGAAGAAAACCAAAATGGGAGGCATCACAATCCCAGACTTTAGCCTCTACTACAAGTCTGTCATCATCAAGACAGTATGGTATTGGCACAAAAACAGACTCCTAGACCAATGGTATAGAATAGAGAACCCAGAACTGGGCCCACAGATGTACGGTCAATTAATTTTTGACAAAGCAGGAAAGAGTATCCAATGGAAAAAAGACGGTCTCTTTCGCAGATGGTGCTGGGAGAACTGGACAGCAAGATGCAGAAGAATGAAACTAGATCACTTTCTTACACCATACACAAAAATCAACTCAAAATGGCTGAGGGACCTGAATGTGAGACAGGAAACCATCAAAACCCTCTTGGAGAAAGTAGGAAAAAACCTCCTAGACCTCCACCGCAGCAATCTCCTACTCGACACATCCTCAAAGGCAAGGGAAATATAAACAAAAGTGAACTCTTGGGACTTCATCAAGATAAAAAGCTTGTGCAAGGCAAAGGAAACAATCAAGAAACCTAATAGGCAACTGACAGAATGGGAAAACATAGTTGCAAATGACATATCAGATAAACGGCTAGTATCCAAAATCTACAGGGAACTCACCAAACTCCACACCCAAAAAAACAAATAACCCAGTGAAGAAATGGGCAGAAGACATGAACAGACACTTCTCCAAAGAGGACATCCAGATGGCCTACAGGCACATAAAACGATGCTCAACATCACTCATCATCAGGGAAACACAAATCAAAACCACACTGAGACACCACCTCATGCCAGTCAGAGTGGGTAAAATGAACAAATCAAGAGACTATAGATGCTGGCGAGGGTGTGGAGTTTGGGCACCTTCCTACACTGCTGGTGGGAATGTAAACTGGTGCAGCCGCTCTGGAAAACAGTGTGGAGGTTCCTCAATAAACTATCCATAGAACTCCCTTATGTCCCAGCAATAGCATTGCTATGGATTTACCCAAGAGATACAGAAATGCTGATGCATAGGAGCACATGTACCCCAATGTTCATAGCAGCAATGTCAACAATAGCCAAAATATGGGAAGAGCCTAAATGTCCATCACCTAATGAGCGGATCAAGAAAATGTGGTATATATACACGATGGAGTACAACATAGCAATGAGAAAGAATGACATATGGCCATTTGTAGGAAAGTGGATGGACCTTGAGGGTATCATGCTAAACGAAATAAGTCAGGCAGAGAAGGACAGAAACCATATGCTTGCACTCATAGGTCTAACAGGAAAACAGGAGAAACCTAATGGAGGACCATGGGGAGCAGAAGAGGGAAAGAGGGTTGGGGAGAGAGAGGGATGCGAAACTTGAGAGACTATTGAATGCTGAAAATGAACTGAGAGTTGAAGGGGAATGGGGAGGGAGGAAAACAGGTGGTGGTGATGGTGAAGGGCACTTATGGGGAAGAGCACTGGGTGTTGTATGGAAAACAATTTGACAATAAAATATTATGGAAAAAAATTTCCCAAGAAACAAGAGTCTTGGGCCAGATGACTTTCCAGGGGAATTCTACCAGACACGTAAAGAAGAGTTATTACCTATCCTCAAAAAGTTCCAAAAAATACAAATGGAAGGACAGCTTCCATATTCATTCCATGAAGCTAGCATTACCTTGATTCCCAAACAAGACAATGACCACACTAAAAAGAAGAATTGCAGACCAATATGAACCTTTATGAAAGTTTATGAAACTGGATGCAAAAATCCTCAACAAAATATGAGAAAATTTAACTTAACAATACAGTAGTAGAATTATTCACCATGATCAAGTGGGATTTATTCCTGAGCTACAAATGTGATTCGATATCCACAAATCAATCAACATGATATATCATGTTCATAAAAGAAAGGATAAGAACCATATGAACATGTCAATAGATGTAGAAAAAGACTTGACAAAAGACAGCATCCATTCTTGATATAAATCCATAAAAGTAAGGACAGATGGAATATACCTTAACATCATAAAGGCCACATATGAAAGTCACACAGCTAATATCATCCTTGATGGGGGATCATTGAGATCCTTTCCTCTATGGTCAGGAACAGGACATGGATGTCCACTCTAACCACTGTTATTTAACATAGCTCTGGAAGACCAAGCCATAGCAAGCAGACAACAAAAAGAAATAAAGGACATACAAATCGGCAAGTGAAAAGTCAAACTTTCATTATTTGTAGACAACATTCTATATGTAGAGAACCGAAAGACTTCACCAAAAATTCATTAGAACTAACACATGAATTCAGAGAAGTTGCAGGACATAACATCAATATGCCACAATCAGTTGTATTTCTAACATCAATAATGAAGCAGCAGAAAAGGAATTCAAAGAATCCCATTTATAATTGAACCAAAACCAGTAAGATGCTTAGGAATAAACCTAACTGAAGAGCTAAAAGTCCTGTCCTCTTAAAACTATAGAACACTTATGAAAGAAATTGGAGAGGACAGAAAGAAAAGTACAAACATTTTATTTCTATGGATTGGAAGAACACACATTGTTAAAGTGCTGATATTTCTCAAAGCATCTACACATTCAATGCAATTCCTATCAAAATACCACCAGAATTCTTCATAAGCTAGAACAAACAATCCTAAAATTTGTATAGAACTATGAAAGACACCGAATATCCAAAGCAATCCTGAAAAAGAAAAACAAGACTGGAGGCATCACGATTGTAGATTTCAAGCTCTACTACAAAGCTGTAATCACCAAGATAGTATGGTATTGGCACAAAAACAGACACATAGATCAATAGAACAGAATAGAGAACCCATAAATGGACCCATAACTATACAGTCAATTAATCTTTAAAAAAGCAGGAAAGAACATCCAATGCAAATAGACAGTCTCTTCAACAAATGATGTTGGGGAAATTGGACAGTGGACCTGCAGAAGAATGAAACTGAACCACTTTATTACATCATACACAAAAATAAATTCAAAATAGATGAAAGACCTAAATGTGAATGAAAGCAAAATGTGAGACAAGAAACTATCAAAATCCTAGAGTAGAACACCGACAGCAACCTCTTTGACCTGGACTAGAGCAACTTCTTATGAGACATGTTACCAGAAGCATGGAAACAAAAGCAAACATGAACTATTGGGACTTCATCAAGATAAAAAAAAACTTCTGAACAGTGAAGGAAACAATCAATAGAACTAAAAGGAAGCCTATGGAATGGGAGAATATATTTTCAAATGGCATATATGATAATGGGTTAGTATCCAAAATCTATAAAGAACTTATCAAACTCAACACCCAAAAAACAAATAACCCAGTTAAGAAAAGGGCATAAGATATAACTAGATACTTTTCTAAAGAAGACATCCAGATGGCTAACAGACACATAAAAAAATGCCCAACATCATCAGGAAAATACAAATCAAAACCATGCTGGGATACCACCTCATGTCTGTCAGAATGGCTAACATTAACAACTCAGACAACAACAGATCCTGGTGAGGATGCAGAGAGAGAGAGTAACTTTCTTGTACTGCTAGTGGTAATGCAAACTGTTGCAGCTACTCTGGAAAACCATATGGAGGTCTATAAAATAGAACTAACCAACAATCCAGTAATTGAACTATTAGGTATTTATCCAAAAGATCAAAAATACTGATTCAAAGGGGCAAATGCCGTCCAATGTTTATAGTAGCAGTATTGACAATGGCCAAATTTTGGAAGGAGCCTAAATGCCCATCGATTGATGAATGGCTAAGGAAGATGTGGTATCTATGACAATGGAATATTACTCAGCGATCAAAAAGAATGAAATCCTGTCATTTGCAACAATATGGATGGAATTAGGCTATATTATGCTAAGCAAAGTAAGTCACAGAAATAAAAATACCAGATGAGTTTACTCATCTGTGGAATTTAAGAAACAAAACAAATGAACATATAGGAAGGATGGTGGGGGGTGAGAGGGAAACAAACCGCAAGAGACTTTTAATGATAGAGAACAAACAGGGTTTATAGAGGGATGTGAGTGGGGTAAGGACTAGATGGGGGATGAGCAGTGAGAAGGGTACTTTTGATGAACACTGGGCGTTATATGTAAGTGATGAATCACTGAATTCTACTCCTGAAACAAATATTGAACTGTATGTGAGCTAACTAAAATTCATATTTAAAAAGTAAAGTGTAAAGAATTAAACTCTTTTCTAAACCATTTCATAAAATAAAAAAGGAGTTCATTTTGTATCAGACGCTACCTTCAGATAATAAAGAGAAAATGGAATCAGTTTCCCCCAAAATATGTTTAACGTGATCATAAAATTAACCTTCACATGTCAGCAGGGTGATTCTGGCTGGATCAAACTAAGGCACAGGTCACTGGAACTTATGCTGTATATTGATATAATTATTCCAAAATGAGGATTAAGCTAAGGTTTTCTGAAAAAGGCAATCTGAGCAGGCAAGAGAGAAACATTATGGTTGCATGAACTGGTGCATTGAAGATCTCTCAAATTTCACTTAATTGTATTTTCAAAAAATTGCAGCACTGTTCTGCATAATGGTTTGAAAATGCACAGGAATCATGGACTCAGGTCCCTGCACTCATGATCCATGCTTCTGCCTGACATGTATTCTCATCTGGTGTAAATTTGCAGTTGGATCTGAGGGCGGCTGGAAAGGCACAATCATAGGAATAGTGCTGAGATGTGAGTCTAAAGGAAAAAATTATGTGTTTCTTTAAGTAAAAAGTTAGTTTCCAATTCAACCTTAAAGCAGGATTTAACCATTGGTGATATCATCTTTGTGTGTATATATAGACACTCAAATATGTTAATAAAAGTCAGTAAATTGGTGGTTTAATTAGAACTTTGGATATAGTGGGTTATTGTCACAATAATAGAGTTTATCAGAATAATTAATGGAGTGAAAATAGTGAATGAAGGGTTGCATGGATACCCAGAGCTGATATGAAAAGGACCGGATCTTCTTCAGTCTGGGTATTGAAGCTCTTAGAGAAAAACAAACACTCAAGCTTTCTTGTAGTGTCTTCCTTTCCAATCATAAGGATGCTTTCTAGGCCACAGTGGAGGGCTGTTTTGTGTGCACTTACTGATTTCTCTTTCCCTGAGGGGGCCTTAGACGTGGAAGATAGTTCCTGCCAATGCTGTTGGCTAAGCGGCCTTCCCCGGAGGTCTCTTCTAGGAATCTAATTGGGAAATTGTTAAAATCAGAGAAAAATTGAATTAGAAGTGCCAACGGCCTAGCAAAGCCAGCTGCTGGGAGACAGCCTTGGACATGGTCGGAATGTATGCCATGATGAGGCATCTTGCTCTTCAGGGATAAACAATTATGTACTTACTGACTTTGGGAAAACACTTACAACATTTTAATAACATAATTATCTGTAAACTTTCTAATGAGTCCCAAGTGACCTTGGTTAAACAAGATCTTGCTTGACAACAGAAATTTCCAAAGAGACCATTTTTAATTGCTTGGAAACTCCAAATGGGTAGCTTTAGCAGTGGCTGTCTGCTCTGTGTGGAATTGGTGGGCTCCTTTCTGGTCCAGGTCCCCATGCGCATATATACTGAGTACACAGTTGGCATGATCTGGAGTCTCAGAGAAAAATAAACACTGTCTGGGTCTCCAGAGTTATTCTAGTTTCCTACTCTCTACATCAGAAGAAAGAATCCAGACTCCAAAATTGCAAATGTTTCTTTGTTTTGTGGTTAAGTGAACTGAAATAATCTAATGAAATACTCCAAACAGAGTGATTCAATCCTTTTTATTTTTTAGTTTTCCCTATTTCATGAAAACAATAAACCATGAAGCTAAGTCTCAATGTAGCATATACATCAGTTAAGAATACAGATTTTAGGGGCACCTGGCTGGAAGGGAGGGAGAGACAGACAGAGAGAGAGAAGGAGAGAGAGGGAGAAAAGAAAGGGGGGAAAAAAGCCCTGGGGCTCCTGGGTGCCTTAGTCAGTTAAGCATCTAACTTCAGTTCAAGTCATGATATCACAGTTCATGGGTTCGAGCCCTACATCGGGTTCTGTGCTGACAGCTCAGAGCCTGGACCCTGCTTCAGATACTGTCTCTCTCTCTCTCTCTCTCTCTCTACTTCTCCCCTGATCACACTGTTTCTCTTTGTCTCTCAAAAACTAATAAAAAATGTTAAAAATTTTTAAGAATACAGCTTTTAAATTTTTTAATGTTTTAGTTATTTTTGAGAAAGAGAGAGAGAGAGAGAGAGAGAGAGAGAGGGAGAGAGGGACAGCATGAGCAGGGAAGCATCAGAGAGAGAGAAGGAGACACAGAATCCAAAGACGGGCTCCAGGCTCTGAGCTAGCTGTCAGCACAAGCCTGACATGGGGCTCGAACCCATGAACTGTGAAATCATGACCTGAGTCGAAGCTGGACGCTCAACCGAGTGAGCCACCCAGGTGCCCCAATAACATAGCTTTTAAAACTGGATTCTTTGAGTTTCAATTGTTAGATAGGTGACCTCAGAAAGCTTGTTAGCAATTCTGTGGCTCAACTGCTTATCCATAAATTGGTAGTATTAGTATCTCTCTATGTGGCTGGTGTGAAAATCGAGTAGGTTAATATATGCTAATCCTATTAAACAGTCACACATAATAAGCTCTAATCATTCTACCACCCAAAAAACAGTATGCTATTTTCTAGTTAGTTATTTCTAATATTATTTTTGCAATTATGTTTTTAAAAATTATAATTATTATACAGAAAATAAAAATAAAATTAAGAGGGACAGTTGGGTGGGTAAGTCAGTAACCATCTGACTCTTAATTTCAGTTCAGGTCATGATCTCATGGTTTGTGGGTTCAAGCCCTGCATTGGGCTCCATGCTGACAGTGTGGAGCCTTCTTGGGATTCTCAATATCTCTCTCTCTCTCTCCCTCTCTCAAAATAGATAATTTTTTAAAAACTTTAAAAAATGGAATTAAGAAAACCATAATGATCTTGGCTAAGGCTGTACTGGTATTTAGCAGTAATGCGTGACCTTAGACTCCAGTCTTTTGAACAAGAAGTCTGATGACACTTCCCGCACATCACAGCTATTTCCATGCCCACCCACAATTGCTGTTACAGCCAATTCTTCCAGTGCTGCCAGGGTTGAAACAGAATGGAAAACTGCATGTGGAAGAAATAAGCATTGACTATTTTACTTCACTTAATGTTAATCAAATTTCAAAATACAGGACCAGGTTAGCAGGTGGGTTAGGGAAGAACACTAGAATTCAAACTACTAAATTCACAGTGTTTACCATTATTTCTTCCAAAATTCCCAATCTGAGCTTAACACAATCAGAAACAGAAGTAACAGAGTTAGCACCATAGCACAGTCAGAGAGAAGTCTAGAAGCCCTTTGTTTCTAGCTCAGGGAGATGAAGAGGAATTCCTAATGTTGAGAATGAGGAATACCAAAATATGTCCCAGTCCAGGTTCTTGAGAACAGAACCAATAAGAAGAGTATACAGAAAGAAGTTTATTTAAATCTCTGGCAGTCTGGACTCCCAGGGAGAGCTGAGGTTGCAGATCAAGCCCCAAGGCTTGCTGACTGAAGACCCACCTGAGAGCTGAAGTCCTGGATCAGCCCATCCTGATGTCACGCCCAGCCCAGTCTGTGGCAGCAGTGGGAACAGCATCCACATGGGTAAAATTTCTGCTAGAGGGGAACCTACCTCCCCATCCTAGGGAGCCGTGGCTCTGTGAGAGTGGAGTTGGCCCCACTGATATCTCCTCTCTTCCTGCTGCTCCTCAAGCTGAGTGAAGTTGAGGAAGTTCATGGCAGAGCCGGGTAATTAGAGCTCTAGGTCTCTATCCAGAGGACCAAAACGGGACCTCACAGAACCAGATGTTACAAGGAGATAAAAGAGAGAGAACAAGTTTTGCATGTGTGCATCTGATACTAAAGAGCATAGCAAAAACTTGGAGAAGTAAAGTTTGACAGGAGCATCAGTGGGACTGATCTGAAGAACACTACAGAAATTTTGAACATTATTGAACTTACCTGGATTAATTGCTTACAAAGACAACTAACTTCTCCATAGGATTTAAATCAGACCCAAAGTCTTATAATATTCAAAGCAATTAGAATACAATTCAAAATTATTCAGCATACAAAGAGCAACAAAAGAATCTCAACCTCCAAGGAAAGATAATCAACAGATGCCAATACAGAGAAGACAAAGATGTTGGGCTGTCTGACAAAGAATTTAAAGCAGATATAAAAATGCTTAAGTGAGCAATTGAAATTTTTAATATGGAGTAATAGAAAGCCATAGCAAAGAATAGAAAATACAAAGAAAAGGCAAATGGGAACTTTAGAACTGAGCTACAATCATGAAAATAAATATTATTGGATGGCCTCAGTGGCAATATGGCAAAGGGGGGGAATACACTTAAATTTGGGTCAGCAAAAATGATCCAACATGAGGAAAAGGCAGAAAACATTGGGAAAAAATAAACAGAGCATTGGGAATCTATGAGACAATAACAAAAGATGGCATTTCTGTCACCAGAGTCCTGGGAGGAAAGAAAAAAAATATGTGATATTGAAAAAAATATTGGAATAAATAATAATGAAAATCTTCCTAAGTTTGGTAAAAGATATAAGTCTACAGGCTCAAGAAGCCAAGAGAACTCTAAACAAGATGAATTCTCCCAAATAATCTACAACCAGAGATAATAATAAAACTTAAAGAGAAAATACTGTAAACAGCCAGACAAAAACAAAAGATCAATGATAGAACAGTGATTGAATAACTGCAGATTACTCACTAGAAACTATAAAGGCGGGGGTGCCTAGGTGGCTCTGTTGGTTAAGTGTCTGATTACACAGCTCAGGTCATAATCTCACAGTTCATGAGTTCGAGCCCCATGTCAGGCTGTGTGCTGACCAAAGCCTGGAGCCTTTTTCAGATTCTGCATCTCCCTCTCTCTCTGACCCTCCTCTACTCACTCTCTCCCTCTCTCTCAAAAGTAAATAAACATTAAAAAAATGAGAACTATGAATGCCAGAAAAAAGTGGAATGATTGTACACTGCTTCTTAAAAATTTTTTAAAATGTTTATTTATTTTTGAGAGACAGAGAGACAGAGCACGAGCAGGGGAGGGGCAGAAAGAGAAGGAGACACAGAATACAAAGCTGACTCTACACTCTGAGCTGTCAATGCAGAGCCTGAAATGGGACTCAAACTCATGAACCATGAGATCATGACAGGAGCCAAAGTCAGACACTTACTTGACTGAAACACCCAGGTGCCCCTGTACAGTGTTTTTATTAAAAAGAAGAAGGGACACAACTTTCTGTTTAGTAAAACTATCCTTAAGGAATGATGCCAGATAAAAATATTCTCAGAGGAGTGAAAACAAGACAAGGGATATCCACAAGAACTTTTCTGAGAGAATTATGAAAGGAAGTTATTCACACAGAAGGGAAATAATACCAGAGGAAACTTGTAAAATCAGAAGTGAAGGAAAAAAGCAGAAATACTAAACATCTGTGTAATGATAGTAGATTATCTTCCTTTGACAAAGATTAAAGAATTCCTTTGATCAAAGAAAGTCTCAAGGGAAATCAATAAATACCTGAATCAGATCAAAATCAAAATATAACTGTAACGTGTGAAATGCAGCACAGGTAGTATTTAAGTGCATACATTAGAAAATAAGAAAGTTCTCAAATTAATAACTTAAACTTCAACCTTAAGAGAATTGAAAAAGAATAGGAAAGGAATCCAAATCATGTAGATGAATGAAAATAATAAAGAATAGTAATCAATGAAATTGAAACAAGAAAAGCAATATAGAAAAATCAATGAACTCAACTGCTAGTTCTTGAAAATAATTAATAAAATAATAAGCCGCTAGCAATATTAACAAAGAAAACTAGAGGGAAGATAGAAATTAGAAATATCAATAACAAAATATCAGAAGCAAAAGATGTAAGAGTTGCCATAGGAAGGCAACTGAGCGGCCACTTTGCTATGGAGAGCTGCGTGCACTGACAACCGTCACCTGCAAACCTGGAATGACCCGAGCCATTTGAAAGGCACCAGCGGCCATATTATTGCAGGTCAGAGAATAGTTCCAGGCACCGCCAGGGACCGACAACCCCCACTCTCCAATCTAGACTGTCTCAAACTGGAATGCCTCACCATGGAATTCCAGCATCCCCCTCCCCACCGAAGTAGACAGCCAATTGAATCCTGCCACCGTCCAAAGATGCCCCTACTTGGCTATCGGCCCACCTGAGCTCAAACCTGGAACTCTTGCACCCATAAAACACCTTGCTCTCCCATACCAGGCGCGACTTCCCTGACTCCCCACTCCAGAGTCACAGAACCTCACCTGGGAATTGCAGACTCCAATAAAGGCCTTATGGCTCCATAACATGGTCTCTCTCTTTCCTCTCGCCTCTGCCTCTATCTATCAAACCTTACAAAAAATGTCAGCTCTTACCAATTCTATCGACATTTTCCTGTTGATAGAAGGTATTAGTGCAAAAAAGAAAAAGAAAGATTGGAAAGGAAGAAGTAAAACTTTATGTTTGAAACATTATGTTGCCATAAAAATGCCTTTGGAATCTACCAAACCAAAACAAAACCTGCCTGAAATATGCTAAGTGAGGTAAGTCAATCCGAAAAAGATAAATACCATACAATTTCACTCATGTGTGGAATTTAAGAAACAAAACAGATGAACATAGGGAAGGGGGGAAGAAAAGAGAGGGAAACAAACCACAAGAGACTCTTAATGTTAGAGAACAAACTGAAGGTTGATGGAAGGAGGTGGGTGGGGGATGGGCTAGATGGGGGAAGGGCATTAAGGAGGGCCCTTGTTGGGATGAGAATCAGCTGTTGCATGTAAGTGACAGATCACTGGATTCTACTCCTGAAACCCATATTGCATTGTTTATTAACTAAGTAGAATATGGAAAGAAAGAAAGGAAAGAAGGAAGGAAGGAAAGAAGGAAGGAAGGAAGGAAGGAAGGAAGGAAGGGAAAAAGGAAGAAAGGCAGTTACTAGTAAGAAATATTAACAAGAAGATACCAAAGAGGGTTGTTCAGGTCATACAGACAAATTGTATTAGAACTGGGGTCTTTGAGAGATTAAGACTTTCATTGATATCCTAAAATTTTTGATGTTGGGAAATTTTCACAAGAAGGACAAGTGTAGGGAGCTACATAAAGCCTCATTTCAGATGTGTTAACTGATGGATGCAGGAACTGTTGCATTTCTTAATTGTATGCAGAAAGACACAATTCTCCATTTCTAAGAGGTGGTGACGTACTTTGTTTTCGCTTTTTTAACTCTAACTAGAAAATAAGATGTTTCCATCTGAAAACTGGAGGTTTGGTGAGAAAATACATAAATTTAATGATTCCCTTCCTCTAGACCCCACACTTTATGCTTTAGGTAAGGAGTAGACTATGGGTTCATTTCAAGGAATTTGTGAAATTGCTTAGGCAGAGCCTACACCCCGACCAACTAAATAACATATTTTGTATATTTGTACTATTTTCTTTTATTTTTAAACTTTTTTTTGTTTATTCAGTTTTTGAGAGAGACACAGAGTACAAGTGGGAGAGAGGGAAAAGAGGAGAGAGAGAATCCCAAGGCTCCTCATTGTCAGCACAGAGCCTGAGGTGGGGCTCAAACCCAAGAACTACAAG
>NC_043706.1:528434-538695 GCF_006229205.1 Suricata suricatta
TACACCCCGACCAACTAAATAACATATTTTGTATATTTGTACTATTTTCTTTTATTTTTAAACTTTTTTTTGTTTATTCAGTTTTTGAGAGAGACACAGAGTACAAGTGGGAGAGAGGGAAAAGAGGAGAGAGAGAATCCCAAGGCTCCTCATTGTCAGCACAGAGCCTGAGGTGGGGCTCAAACCCAAGAACTACAAGATCATGACCTGAGCCGAAGTCAGATGCTTAACTGACTGAGCCACCCAGGCACCCCTGTATTGCTATTTTTTAAATATATGTGGTTGTGGCTAATACAAAATTAATTCATTAAAATGTGTTACTGGGAGAAAAAGAAAAATTAACAAGGTTTCTGTAGATAATATTATTACATAAAATTATTTGCGTTTCTGTGTTTCTATACATCAGCAACAAACAGCTGCAAAATCAAATTTAAGCAAGAGAACCAGATGCATAAGCATAAGCACAAACCATCAAATATTTTAGAATGAATTTCACCAAAATGACATGAAGGATTGCCACACTGAAGACTACAAATCAATGCCGAACAATTTAAAAAGCACAAGTAAATGGAGAGACAAGACATGCTAATCTCTATCACGTAATCTAAAATGGGATGATGTGGCTCCAGGGGGGCAGAAATTGGTTCTTGGGATACAAAGAGATTCTTAGATGTCACAATGACTCATGTCCCTCCAAAGGACACAGTCCATGAACAACTACAAAGGATATCTGAGGTATTAAAAGTTCATGGGGATGGAATGATTAGGGGAAAATATGATAAAGCCTCCACAGGGGGATAATTATAAAAGATGAGGAAACACTGCTCTATATGATCTCTCTCCAAATTAATCTATACCTTCAATGCCTATAAACATTCCGGCAGGAATTTTCCAGTAGAAACTGATAAATTGGTTTTAAAATTGATTTGTAAATACAAAGATACTTGGACTAACTAAAACATTCATGAAAAATAATAGATTTGAGTATTTAAGTACCTACCTCAAGACTAACTACAGAGCTAAGTAAGCCTGACCTGACCATGTGGGCTCAGTAGATGGGACCAAAAATAGAAGAAGTTGTGTGGGCAAAAATCAGCTTGAAATGGTATTATTCATGCCAAAGGGCAGACACGGATAAACCATCTGCAAGTCAGCAGGGCACGCAGGAACACTTCGGGGGACAGCTTCCTTCTTACCAAGAGCACCCAGACAACTACACTGTCTCTGACTAGGGGCACCTGCCTGCTAAACCAGCTGGCCGCAGGAGAACACCGGGTCTCCTGTCAATCCCTGATTCTGCCGAGCCCTCCTCCACAGCGCTACCCATCTAAAACTGACCCCTGCTTCCTAAAGACCCTGCTCAGATTTCTTCAGATGGAAACCACACCTTACCAATGATGCTTGCTCCCTTTCTGTGGTCAAGTGTGGTGTGTACTGGCTGCTGTGGTGTGCCCTCCTTCACTGCAGATCGGTAAATCCGATTTTGGTCAGACTACAGGCTACACCTGGTGGTCTTTGGCTGACGAAGCTTAAACAGGACAACATAAAGCATCCACATAGAACAAGATATATTTGGCTGATTAACTTTTGCCAAGGTGTCTAGATAATGTGAGGTGGAAAGGGTAGTCTTTTCTACAAGGTGTGTGGCAATAACTCAACAAAACACAGGTATCTTTTCAGAAAAAAAAATAACCCTCAGCATTTCTTCAAAATTGAATTTGAGTTGGATCACAGACCTAAATATAAAAGCTACAGGAAAGTACTTTGTGATTCTACGGTGCGTAAAGATGTTTTAGGGCACAAAACACAAAGAACTAACAGGCAAGGAAAGAAAAACATGATGACCAATTGGAATTCATCAAAAGTAAACATCTTTGCTTTTTAAAAGACACTACAAAAGAAAGTGGAATGTGGACAAAATAACTGGGAATATGAATCCCAAGCTGTGGATGGGGAAGAGTTATTTAGAGTTTCTAAAGGTGATAAGGTTGTAGAAGGCAGTTGCTAAAACACCAAATGCACAGGCTACAGACAGTTGTCAGGTGCAGGGAGAGGGTCTGCACAGCAGTGCGGTAGGAGGGCACACAGAAGTGACAGGTGCACAGGGACAGGTGCACAGGGGACAGGTGCGCAGCACAGCCACTTTGCCAGCACCAGACGGGGCAGGGACAGGGAATGAAGACATCAGCTAGTGTGGTGCGGGCCACTTGCAGGAGCAGGAGGAAGGAGTCAGCAGGCGGCCTCTCCAGCCAGAGCCCCTTCTCCCCGCCCGCCAGCCCCCTACTCCCTACATTGCCAGAAGCTTCTTCTCCCCACTCCCAAGCCTCTGCCCTTATCTTTCATTTTCTCTCCCTTTCCTGTATTTCTTTCTTTCTTGCCCCATTTTGCCTGCCCACTTGCCCTGTCTTCATGTCTGTCCCCTCAAGGTGATAACACAGAAAAGGCAGAAAGTTAGTACCTTCACTTTTGGCACATGTAATTCCTACTCTTGTCTAACTATAGTTACTATGCAGCAAAGAGTTTCTATCCTCCCCCCAAAATCTGAAGTTACTTTTCTGTATATTTTTCCTCTGATTATGTGTTCTAAATTTTAGATAAAGATTTCCTGAATTCAAAGTACATTACAATATAGTGACCTGTCACGGGGGCTTATTTCTAGAAAAATGCTTTTAGGATATCCCACTTTTAGGGCAGAGTAAGAAATATGCCCTGGAGTTCAGAAACCATGATTATCTTCTTTCCAACATGAATGGTCACTGACCCATGCAGCTGGTGGCGCACAGCAGGGTCAACACCGGTGTAACATGAACTCAGTGCACTGGTTATGATGCTTTATTAAGAAGAACCGATATAGAAAGATAAGCCAAAGCATGACCTAAGTAATCGGAAGGGAAATATAATGAATATATATGAGTAGCATTAGGAAAAAGCATTTCACATTCTCAGCATGTAGGAGGTGATCCAAAAAGGAAGGAAGTACCAGGACTGATGTCCACCAAGCACATATTGTATGAAAGACGGGCACCATCTTTAGGATGAAGGCTTTGATAAAGGACAGTCTCACAAAAAAGAAAATATCTAAAAAGAGCAACATCCATATTTCTTGCACAGAACTTGCTGAAGCCTCAGAATATGGTCACGTAGACATCAGTGTGTCAGTTGGTCGCTCCCTGTCCCCAGCCTGCAGTGAACTTGCAGGCAGAGCATCACTACAAACAGCTGCGAGGGAAAAGCTAGTAATCTGACACAAGAATATTGGTTACAGGTGAGTGTGAGTTACATCTCAAGAGATGGTGGTGGCTGCCACCTTCTCCCCAACACCTTCGCAGCCCCTTTGATGTCCTTATTCCTCAGTGTATAGATTACAGGGTTCAGCATGGGGGTAATGACACTGTATAACACAGAGATTAGTCTGTCTTTCTCCAGCGAGTATGTTGAGATGGGCCGCACGTACGTGAAGATGGAGCTGCCATAATACAGAAGGACAATGACCAGGTGCGAAGCACAGGTAGAAAACGCCTTTTGCCTCCCTGCTGAGGAGCGGATCTTCAAGATGGTAGAGATAATATAGAGGTAGGAGAGAATGATACCCAGGAAAGGAGCCCACCCAATGAAGACCCCAATGGACAGCAATGCCAACTCATTGACGGAAGTGTCCCCACAGGACAACAGCAGCAAAGGGGGGATGTCACAGAAGAAATACTGCAGCTGGTTGTTGCCACAGAAGGGCAGGCGGAACGTCAGTGCCGTGTGCACCACTGAGTTGAGCAAACCCCCAGTCCAGCACGAGGTGGCTAAGCGGCTGTACAGGGCCCTGTTCATAATCACCGAGTACCTCAGAGGTTTGCAGATTGCAATGTAACGGTCATATGCCATGGCTGCCAGGAGCAGACACTCTGATCCTACAAAAAAAAGAAATGCAAAAAGTTGTACCATGCAACCCAAATAGGAAATGCTCTTCTTCTCTGACAGGAGATGCACCATCATCTGGGGGACATTGGTGGTGGTGTAGCAGATGTCGAGAAAGGCCAAATTCCTCAGAAAATGATACATGGGGGTGTGCAGATGTGGATCAGCCACGGTCACCAGGATAATGAAGATATTTCCTCCCAAAGTACAGATATATGTCAGGAAGAAGACAGTGAAAAGTAAAAATTGCAAGTCATTTAGGTTAGAGAATCCCAAGATGATGAATTCAGATAGAGCTGTTTGATTCTTCCCTTCCATGACGTTGCCTGATTTCCTTTTGGGGACCAGACAAAGAGAAGCACTGGTCACAGTGATCATGGGCTGCAGCGGCAATGGTCTGCAGGACAGGAGACAATGTCACAGAGGAGAGTCGTCCCAGCGACGTCAGATTCCAGCCCAGAGCGGCAGAATCCTCCGGAGCTCAAACCTACCACCAATCACAGACAAAAGTGTATCCAATGTTTCCTTTGTAAGTAAAACCTCAAACACACACGCCACGGACAGCATTTAATCAGAAAACCAATGCACAGAGGAGCACCGAAGGTCCTAAGGGCCCTGTGTTAGCAGCGACAGGTCAGGTCCACGTGCGTCACGTCGGTGAGCTGTGAACAGTGTGTGCACGTGTCTCCAGATGGAAGCCTTCATTTCTCCACCCAAAGCCTCCACTAACGTTTTGGGGTGTGTCCTTCTAGGCAATTTTTGGTGAGTAAATATTGAAAACAAGGCTCAGAAAGTACATATTCTAACTTGCGTTTTCCTTAAGCACCATATTTGATGATTTCCCATGAGCATAAACATTCTCCTGAATCGTGATATTTGAGTTTCAAGTCTTCATATGAATACAGAAATATTTCATATACCCACCCTTACTAGTGGATATTTATACTGTTTTCTTTATTTAATTTGTTATGATAATCTTCAGTCATGAGCACACTAACTAAATTAGAATTCCTGAATTTTGGGTTAGGTTACCTATATTTTAATAAACTTTCCAAGAGATTCATTCCAATAAGTTAGAGACCAAGTGGCCTGAAAACTTGAAGAGCCATTTGGTTAATGCAGGGTTCAGTGTCCACGTGGACAGTCATGGCAGGACCCATGTGGAGGGGGCGCTCGTGTTCACACCGAGAGTCATGTTCCAGTTTCTAGATGAAAAACACTGAGTCTTGGCAAAATAAATGTCTGGCAGAGTTAGGCGGCCGTTGGTTGGGGAAGAAAGATAGTTTTATCTTTCCAGAGCTAATATACTTTCAATTGAGTGTCTAAAAAATTAATTTCCCTTAACTGATGAGAATAGAATTCTCTCTAAACATACTTTTAATATGATTTATATTCGTACAATTGGATTATTTTCATTAGTTTCAAACTTTTTATGGATTATATCTCTATTAATGGTGATATACTGTCAGTAGTGTCTTGATAGTTGAATGTAACTGTTACTCAACATCTATCTGGTCTTTTACTTGAATATGTTATTGGAACAACTGACTCTCAGTATAGTTGTGTTTTCCTGGCCAACTGTACATTAATCTAATGTTTATAATCATGTTATTAAAGAATACTGCTCTAGACTTTGTCAGTTAATAAAAACCTTTTATAAAATACAAATGGTTACACAAAGAATCCCTTATTTAAAAGGCTCAAGTTCTAATTCAAGAAGGAACAGTTTTGCAGTTTGTTATCAAAAGCAAATTATACAAGCTAAAGAGAGAAGTAAACTGTTTAGGAATGAAGGGGGTACTAGGTCTATGTTCAAACAGCACTGCGTCAACCGCCCTGTGCCCACGTGCCCAGGCTGCCAGTGCCGTTGTTTTCACTGCAGGCTCCTGTCCCTGTGAACTACTCTGGGCATTTCCAGAAGAATGAGAACATGCCAGAAAAAGGCTTAAATTCCTTGAAGTCTCCAGGACAACCTTGTTCCATCAACAAAAGAATCCCCCAACCCTGGTCTCCACTCTGTCTTTTTTCTCACTCCTAAACTCTGCCTGTACTTTTAGTTTTCTAGCCCTTCCTCCTACTTCTGAGGATAACTTAGACCAACCCACAAGGCTAACCCACCTGCTCATTTATTCAACAATGCATTTTGAGAACCTACTCTCTGCTGGGTCTGGTGGATTTTTATAAAAACAAATGATGAACAACACAAAACTTGACCCTATTGTCAGGAGAATGCATATCGGGGTTATAAGTTTACCAAACTGTAAATAGTTGCTTTAAAGGAAAACAACATAAGTCCAGAGATGTCATCAAAAAACTTCCCTGAAAAAACGTGGGTTGAAATCTCAAGAATGAAGAGGGGTTATTTAGGTAAAGGTGCGTTGGTTTGAAAATCTCCCAAAGAAGGAAGAGCAGGTGCAGTCTGAAGGTTGGAGTCAGCCTGAGGCTGGGAGACCCAGGAGGTTGGAATGAGGGGGAGGGAAGAGAGGGACAGGAGGGACAGGAGGCCCAGGAGGCACTCCAGTGGGGTTGGAGTCATTCAAGATCTAACAACAGCAGGAGAAAATTTCAGGGACTGGAGATGCCCATGTTCCAGAAAGGCTCTTCCGGCCACTGAATGGACAATGGACTGGAAGGGGGAGCAGCGGACAGAGCAAGACATCGAGGTCACCATTTCAGTCATCCAGACTAGATGTGACAGTATTTCAGACTAGGATGGTGGGGACTGAGTCAGAGGAAATAGAGGCCGTGGAGGGATATTAGGGGACACAATCTGTGAAGTTCGGGTACAAAGTGAGGAAGACGGTGAATTAGGGACAATAATCATAACGGACGGACGTGGACTGACTAGCAGCTCCACACGTCTTAGAGCCTCCCATTCTGAGAGCTCACACACGCCCGTGAAATAGCACATCATGCCCACAATACAAGTCAACATTTATAAAAATGAGCTTCAGAGAGATTAAGTGATTTGCCTAAAATGAATTACGCAGATATACATTTCAGTTAGCAACCTTGACGGCTGTGCAGTGCTGACCTAGGTTCCCTGTTTGAGCGACCACGTGGGTGGCAGGGTCAGTCGCCGGCCAAGGGAAAGCTGGGAGGGGCCCAGCTCCAGGGGAAGATCATGGGTTCAATGTCAGCGTGTGGTGTGTGAGGAAACTCTGACATAACACACAGAAATAAGTCAGATAAATGGTAACTGGACAAGAGCAGAGGTGGTTCTGGAGAGACAAGATCTAACAGGTCGGTGTGACAGGGATTGTGCGGATGGGACAGCAGGGAGTGGACAGTGAGCACGGGCTCCTAGAACTGATGGGCAGGACAAAGCAGCAGCAAACCAGGATGAGAAGGAAGGAGGAGAAAGCCAGGAGGAAACCCAGGCCGTCAGGACCGGTTCCCCGGCCAGACCAGCCTTCGAGGAAGCGTTCCCTGCAGGAAACCACATCCCACGCAGCACAGGGAGGGGCAGGCCTCAGCAGACAGAGGGGCTCCTGCAGCCCCAGCTCCTTCCCCAGGTCTCCCGCCTCTCACCACCCTGTCATCTGGGTCCCCAGGCTTGTTGGCCTCACTATCATCTGCCCTCACCCATCCCCCTCCCAGCCTCAGTGCTGGGTGAACCGTCTGGCAGGGGCGGGTGACAAGGTTCACACAGCACTCTGCCCTGATGGGAACACCTGGAAACCACAGGATCTTCTCTTTTGCTTTGCAAGATCCTCCCTTTTCATCATTTGTATCCACCGAGCCCAGCTGTCCTACCTCCTGCCCTGTTTCTTTCTGCCAGTCTTCACTTCCTCACAGCTCAGCTCAAAGGCAACTCTTTCCTTCCACTGAAAATTACGTGTCCCCCTTCCTGGGAACAATGGGCCTCTGTTTAGATCTCATCTACGCCCTGAATGTATTTGTGTGGTTTATGTCACGCATGTGGCCATAATCCTGGAGGACACTTGTCCTGTCTTATTCATCTGGGGTTTCACATGGGGTAAAGGATCACCACTGTGGGACCCCAGGCATTCCAGCAGAATTTCCAAGAAAAAAAGAGTTCCTTCCCCTCCTTGCATATTCATAATCCTGTAGAATTTAGGAAACAGGGTTCACATCTGCCATATCATTTTATTCCCATGTAGTCATGAGTTAGTGCTGAGGACACTAAGTTACAGAAGATAGCTGATGCTTCTAACCTCACAGTTAGCAAAATAGGAAAGAAGAATTACTCTACCTGCGAATCCAGAACAATGTCCCCCGGGTGCCACTCAAATCAGTGCACAGGTGCTGCTGTGGGTGTGGGTCAGCCCCAGCGCAGACGCGACTGTGGGTCGTAATCCAGCAGGTGGAGCTCGGACAGTCCACACAGACTAACAGGAAAGCGGCTCCTCCCTCTCTTATCCAAGACCAAGAAATCTGATATAATACAAGAAAAAAAGTGTTTCCAAGCGTTCACAGCACACGCAGGTCTCAAGGATGGCCACCAAGGACCCATCAAGGATTGCCCTCAGAAAACCCATGAGAAAGCCCTGACTCCCTTGCTTCCCTCTACGGGACTCAGTGCCTCTTGATTAGACAGAATTCTCAAAACAGAAACCTTAGAAATAGTGGTTAATCTGCCAGGGTCCTTGAAGTGTGTTACGGAATCCCTTCCGTATAACTGAAACCTCACAGCAAACACAGAAAGTGCCGAGCCGGCGAGATTCCAGAAACGACACCCAGCACGCAAGGACCCGGGTGCCCGGCAGATTCTGCTTGCCACGCACTGGGCAGCGTGCCTCTGACACTGTTCTCCACAGTGCATGGCATTTCAGCCTCCTCTCCATTTTTGCAGAGTAAAGACACTGCCTTTTATTTGATACGGAGTCAGCAAGCCAGCAGAGGGACCTGAGTTGTATCAAATTAGCCAAAAGGAAGGAGGCCCTGACTCAGGCAGTCAGAGCACGCCCTCCCTGGGCTCGTCACACCCCTGTCGCAGCATCTCTCACCAGAGAGCAAGGCCTGGGAGGGTGTGTGTCCCAGAGAAGAGGAGCTCTAGCTGGGGACCTGGGGACACTTACTCACCTGTGACCGAAAACATGCCAAAGCAGCCAGGGTTCCCATTCAGACTCAGAGTGTGACATGCAGCGGCTTTTATGAGCACGAGGGGATGGCACACACTGACGGCACTGGAGACCCAGGGAGGGGTCTTCTACAGGAGTGCCTCTGCGGTCCCCAGGGCCAGTGCCTGGGCGCGGATGGGTGAGCCCTGTGCCCCTGATGCAGATGATCCTCTGTGTTGCAAGGCCCCTGCCAGGGCCTTGGGGACACACCTCCGGGACCTTGGCCCGGCCCTGGGACTCGATCTACAGATTCCTGCCTCAGCTCCATGCAGCGACTCTGAGGCCTTTGAAGCTCTGGTGAGGACAGGGACCTGCTCCCCCCAGCCCCTGCTGACCTCTGAGAGGCCCTTCCCCACCGCCCACAATAGGCAGCTCACCAGGTCCTTGTCACTGGGCCTCAGCACAGATGGTCAGCCCTCAGACGCTGAAATCCCAGGCAAATAATCCGATCTTTTCCTCTGCTGACTTCAGGAGAAGCAGCCTCATTTCCTTCTGGAGCTGCAGAGGCTTCTATAGTGCACTCGGTCTCACCAAGGAAAGTGAAGGCACAGATGCACTCTGAAGCCTCCGAATCAGCTCATTAAATATCCACTTTGCAAGTTGTGCAAAAGTTGGTGATGGAGGTGGAGTTGCTAGTTGGCTCTGGAATGTCACCTGAAACGGAGACGTCATACACTAACATCCTATATGACACACAGCGCATTGTGCTAAGAAGCTTTTTAATAAAATTGATTGTGGAACAAAAAAAATGTATGGAGACCACTTCTCCCATCTGATCCACGTTATGATCTTAAGCCATTTTCAAAACAAGTGAGTTCCTAAGCACCACACTGACTGTAGAATATAACCCCGTCATTCCGGAATCCGTCCCATCAGTATGTCCCCCACACTATATCACTCAGAGAAGCCAGAGTCCACCACCTGGCCCGGATCACCTCGCACAGAGGAACTGCCCCCACAGCACAGTGACGTCAGGACACAGCAAGACACTTTCAGGAAAGTGTAAATTACACCAAGTGGGTCCTCAGCACTCTCCCAGTCCCCCCAGTGGCAGGTGCACCTTCCCAGCAGCAGGCCAGCCTCCGTGCCCCTCGGCACTATCTAGCCTTCCCGTCTTCATCCAGCTGGTGCGTGTGAAGCATGTGTCCTCGCTGTGACCTTCATCACTCAGGCCACGACCATCTTGAACACCTCTGCGAGGACATGGCTTCCCCAGCCTTTGGGTTTCTTCTCCTCTCAACCTGCCTATGTTTATCCTTCCTCCGTGT